>NC_053127.1:17223775-17236275 GCF_010015445.1 Perca fluviatilis
GGCTTATATGACTGTTATATTCCATGCTACAGAACATAGTCAGGCTATTATCTGAAAAAACATAATATTATGTGTAAACCTAAGATTCCAGTTAGGCCGGCTACACACTGGATGCGTGCCCTGAGCGTGGCGTTTCTGTTGCGTGTCAGTTGCGTGGCGGCTGCGTGGCGTTTTCTATGTCTTTACACACCAGAAACGTGTTTGACGCGGTGCTGCTCCTGCTAGCCTTGTCTGCACTCAAGCATTAGTATCCTTCATGTTAAACATAAATATATACTGATTTGATTACAGCAAAGACAAACGTCCGCAGTGTTGACGGCAAAATAGGCTACAGAATATTTCGTTCTGTATTGACAGGTGCAATATTTAAAAATCGATAATTATTTATTATTATTTTTTTAAATTACATTTATATCTGCATTTATGTCAAAACCTAGAGACTTTCAAACAAATGTTCAAATATGTATTCGTATGCACATCTTTTTGTATTCTATTTTGCCTGGAAACGCTTCCAACACGCTTGCGTGTCACGTGAAAAATAGGCGTCGGTCCTATTTCTGTAACCTGTTAACATGGGAGCCGAAATAAAAACGGACATGCCACGCAGCTGACACGCTCACGCCACGCATCCAGTGTGTAGCCGGCCTTATAGTTTTTTTTCCAACAACTGCATCTTTCTGTCATGTAGCTCCTGTATTTTAATCCACCTAGCAGCATCTTGGAAAGCTAAATAATCAACACATAACATCTAATTTGTTTCTTCCATACAAAAGTGTAAAAATGTCAATTCACCGTTTTACAGGGTTATTTCTTGGCTCTGAGCAGTTACCAATTGTCTAACTATTCCTTTTAAAAAACAATAGTAGCATGTCTTTCTGGAAACTATTTCCTGGTTGCTATGATCCCTAAACATCTTGGATGAACCAGTTATTTAAAATGAATTAATAATTTAGAAATAATCACAGGAGTTTACATGTTTGTAGTTTAGGAGCTTAGAGAGTGCTCGTAATGACGAAACACTGGAGTAAACACGTTAAAATTTCACCTTGGCTGGACATCTTTGACATGCATCTTCAAGCATTCGGATTACCTTGCTTGTTGCAAAGCACAAAAGTCTGCAGTCATCTATAGGTGTTTTCTGAAGTTCTGATGGATTTCAAGTAGTATTTTTACCTTCATTTGGCATTTACTAGACCTTTTTCCAGACACACAGTTATTGAGATTGGGATGTTGTATCCTGGATTTTGCATGCATTATTATCTATGGACCATATTCTCCATTCAGATGTGTTGTGTGAGTCTGTGTCTCTCATGTCTAATTATGACTCCCTCACAGTCAGTGGGTCTCATGGGAGGCTGGTAGGTGAGAGTGAGAGAGAGACATTAGGGGATTAGTTTTTAGAAGGTTTAGAAGGTGACCACCTCATTATAAGACTACCTGTTATGATGATTTGCGGTATATAGACTAGAGTGAGTGTGTGTGTGTTTTATAATGATACTCGGATTCTCTTCCTTTGGGAGCAGCATTGTTTGTTGTCTTTCTCCAGGGACCCCAGCTTCTGACCTTTCACCTTATACCCCCAAACCTACGTACCTAAGGTTTCCATGCTTTGAGTTTCCAGTGGCCTTTCCTCAACACACACACACACATACACGGATAAAGAAAAATTCCCTTTCATGTCTTAGGAGCAATTTTGGAACAATTGCAGCTTCTTACTGCAGCTGAAAGTCAGATTTATCCCCTTCACTGAATATATGTTCATTTTGTGTATACGTGTGTGTGTGTGTGTGTGTGTGTGTGTGTGTGTGTGTGTGTGTGTATGTATGGCGGCTGTTAAGGGTAACAGATAGCTTGAGCGAGCTGTGTGGTGATGCTGTCATTACCGTTGTGCTTCTCCGCTGATGTGTCACGGCTGATGTCACATGCTCAATTGGCCCCGTCGACAACTGCCATCACTCAGACTGTTTACTACACTTTTACTACAGTTATCACTCACTCGCTGTCGCCACCGCCGCTGTGACGACTAGATGCCCTGTGCTGCTGCCGAAACCTTGAGCTGGGATAACATCGGAGGCATACAAGCCTTCGCACGCACGCACGCACGCACGCACGCACGCACGCACACACACACACAGTTGTGGCTGCTTGTGCTCTTTGTCTTGCCCATCAACACACGGAAACACTCATTTAGGCTGGAGTGTTTGTTTGTCTGTGTGTGCGTATGTAAAAGAGTTAGAGGAAGAGAGGGAAGGTGGGATGGGCCCAAAACATATGTTGTTAGATTCAGTGTTGCATTGTTTTTAATTGTGTGATTACTTTATTTTGTTTGTGCTTGCATATGAAAGTATTTTGTGTGTGTGTATTCAAGAGTGTGTGTACTCTGGAGTGTGAATGAGCTTACATGTTCATTATGGGTTCACATCTCAGTGTGTAGTCAGGTATAAAACTGCATCTAGGTTATACTTCTTATTTCCACATGATTAACTAACTCGTGTCTCTGAAACTGTTCCCTCCACCTTGGCCCGCGCCTACCCATAAGGCCGCGTGTCAGTGGGGAGCGCTTGATTTATGCCGGCTGAATATGTAACGAGCGGTTGTAAATTCACCAGCCGGGGCTACATGCATCACCATTCTTACACTGTCGTAATTTAGGTGCCACCCGCATATCTGAGATGCTAATGGGTTAAATTACTGGGTTAGTTCTGGAGATTTATACCCGGCTAACGAGATTGGCGCGAGGGGAGAGGGATGAGGGCGGTGGGTGGATAACTAGGGGGGTAGGGTGGGGGAGGCAGATTGGAAAAGCAGGGGAGGGTTGAATAAAGAGTGGTGGGGGAGGAGAGGAGGAGAGCGAGGGGGCAAAGGTGGAGGGATAGCATGGAGAGGAAAGAAAACCACAAGAGAGGTTTGGACAGAACATTAAAAATTATTTTTTTCCATTTTGTTTTGTCATTTTGTTACCTTTATTTATCCAGGAAAAGTCACCATTAAACACAAGTTCATACCGTCATCTTTGAAACTGTCATAGCAGACTGATTTTCCTACTGTAACATGCCAGAATGTCTTCCATGGGAAAGGCCCATTGGATAACACGTGCTTTGCTCAGCACCTTGAAAAGAAGCAACAGTAACAGTGGACATAAGAGTCAACTCATTCACATCTGAAAACACAACAATGACATATTATTGCATTACACAGTTGTTGTGGCGAACAGTTGCTGATTTCCACAATCAGCAGACACATTTATTCTGAGTCATGTTTCTGGCCACCTGATGAATGTAATCCCGATATTCACTCACCTTTTGGCTCCGCATTTGCTCCACCATGTTCACTATCTAGTCAGTAACCTTGTTTGTCTGCTGCTCTGAGTTTTTTGTTGTTGAAAACAGTTGCCCTTTTCTGCTAGAAACGATGCTGATCAAAGTGTTGAGACTGAACTTAAACAATTAAGTTGCAAGCCATAACACTTCTTGTCATTTAGGATCGGAGGACTTGTTAAGAGCTTCCCATGCCAACCACTCAGCTCCTCTTTTATCCCCAAGCATTTGTGCCCATTGTATCAGTCAAAATGTGACAAACAACAAAGGGTGCATTTTCTGGTAGTAATAAATGTTGCCTGTTGTGAGAGTCAGCAGAAGAATGAAACTGTAATGTTCAGGCAGTTTTTTGTCTGCTGCAGGTTGGATGGCAATTATTGACGCAAATTAGCTCATGTACACAAACTAGCACACACACACACATACACTTGAACGACAATATATATATATTTTCATTTCCCACCATGTGTGCTCCTTCTCCACTCTCTCTCTCTCTCTCTACCATCTGTCTGCACTCAGTGCCAGCCGGTAATTAGTCCTTGTAAAGTCAGTGTAGTGAGGAGTCCCTGTGTTTGGATACTTCTGTCTAGTCAAACACTGGGGAAGGAGGGTGGGGGGTGTTAACAGCCTGTGTTTTATCTGTCAAGTTTGCTGCTGTTATGCAACACACTTCAGGGTTAAGGTTAAATCTCAGGAGAGTGTTGTGACTTTATTTACCAGTTAAATCAGTTTGTTTGCCTCAGTGAACGGGCAGCCACACATAAATGGTGAGAGAGAGGATGTGACTTTTAAAAATGTGGGTTTTATTTTATGCAAATGTTTGTCTTTGAACATTTTGTCCATGTTGAATCTGTTTATTTATGCGCTGTTTGTATTCTGCTAAAATTAGTCAGTAAAAACATTATACAGTTTTAGGGCCACTTAATACATAAGGAAAACCCTGACAGAACGCAGTTATTATTATTATTAAAAATATATTATAAAATACATTACACATCTATGGGATAAACAGTTAAAAAATCGTTTACGTTTTCTTTCCGTTTTTGTTTTGCAATAGATGCTCAATAGTTATATCGAAATTTCAGTAATTTCTATAATTTAAGTTATGTATTTTGATGCAACTTGAATATCACACAAAGTAATTGCCATACAGTGCAATGTCTAATTTACTCAAGCAATTGTGAATCAGGTCAACACACTACAGGAATACACTTCTGTATTAATTTTGTTTCCTTTATTACTGCTACTTATATCAAACATGTCGGACATCATGGCCCAGAAACATTACCTCCTGTTGTAATTATCTCATGATACTCATTTAGTCTTGGAAGCTAGACATCATTTGTTTTGGCAGCCTTTTCTCTACATATTTTTTAATTAGTCTTTTAATTAGTCTCATAGGAAAACTCCCCAAACTTTCCATCTTGATCCTTATTTTCATCATTTTTGCAACATAATTTTTCGTCTGGTTTTTTGATAATTTGTGTTGCTAACCCCAAAGGCACCACCGTAGCAACAATAAAGTTTGAGTAAATTGTAATCATTGATAGGAATTGTGCTAAAAATGTATAAAAACAAATTAATTTACATCAAATTATAGGTCGAAATAAAGCCTTAAAAAGTCAGAAATTCTTAATAATCCTGAAACAGACAAATAAGGGGGAAGTGATGTGGTAACTGTTTTGCCTTATTTCCACTGCATGATTGGGCTCGCCTTGACTCAACTCACTTTTAGTAAGAGTTCCTTTTCTCTATTTTGCTTTCTACTGCGGATAGAACCCCCTTGTAGACAGGATTCTTAGCTGGTTGTGATAGTGAAGCCGTGTGAAACTGCTGTGACACTTGCTGAATCCTTTCATCTGCAGTGATGTCTGTACTTTGTCAATTGTACAACATAGTGTACGGCATAGTGTACATACTACGGAACTTCGACTGAGGTGGTATCAAAAAAGCACCAGGTACGATCAACAACTTCTGCTAATGGAAAACCAAAAAAGAGCAAGTCGAGTTGAGTAGACCCGTGCTGTACCATGCAGTGGAAATGCAACATATTTATGTCTTTATTTTACTGTCCTAGTGTATGATTCAAACTCAAAGGCCTTTCACAGAGTAAGATTAGCATTTATTAATAGGACTGTTGTAATTGGTTTATGGAGAGAACACACACACACACACACACACACACACACACACACAAACACACACACACACACAAACACCAAACACACAAAGAAAAAGCCCCTACGCAAAGCTGGGCTGAGAACAAAGAGTTTGTATTTACTGTAGGCTCAGGTGACAATACATGACAAACTGAAATAGACTGGGTGGTGGTCTTCAGTGTGTGTGTGTGTGTGTGTGTGTGTGTGTGTGTGTGTGTGTGTGTGTGTGTGTGTGTGTGTGTGTGTGTGTGTGTGTGTGTGTGTGTGTGTGTGTGTGTGTGTGTGTGTGTGTTTGTTTGTTCTTCCATATATTTGTGCTCCACCTTGTGAGAGTTTGCGTGAGTTTGCGTGTGTTTGTGTGTGGTAACACCCGGGGCAGCTCGCCTCGCAGATGAGATTTCCATCCGAACAGGAAGTGGATTGCTGCCACTTCCTGTGTAGAACACAGCCAGTCCACGAATGCTGTTTTATCAAACACACACACATCTGCCGACGTGGTGTGGTTTATGGGCTTATTCTTACAGAGTTGATTTATATATTACACTTGCACCTTTTATGTCTGTGTATACTCTGTACTTGTAAATGCAACATGCCATTTCCGGACTTCCAGGACTCTCAGACAATAGGAGGCAAGTTCAGTCTGATTTCTTTCACTGTCTGGCCTTTCGCCTTTATCTCCCTCTCTCCTCTCTGTTCTGTCTGACCTCCAGACAGAACAATTTCTTGTTCAAAGAAATCTAAGAAGAGCTAAAGTTATTCTGTCTTGCATTTCATTTACATTTTAAAACAGCATATTATATTTTATCTATTTGACATAAGAAGTTGTAGTTTGTGGGTTGTGTCCAGTGTGAACTTGCAGGGCCAGATCAGAATCAACATCTTATAAGACTAAAACAGACAAAACCACAGACGTGTAAGGATTTACTTTAGATACAGACAGACAGTTATTGAAGTGGGCATTCAGATACAGTACAGTAGGCCTACAGACAGAGAGGACAGACAGACAGACAGACAGACAGACAGGCGGGCTGACAGGGTTTTTGAGTTAATGTTGTTGCTTTTTATAATTACTTCAGGAAGCTTCGACAATCGTCTGTCAGTAAAGAGAGGTAGTATCAATCTCCGTATGACAATAGCGGAAAGACACACACACACACACACACACACACACACACACACACACACACACACATGCACACACAGCTCTGCATTCCACCACATTCCAAAGCCTGTGTGTGTGAGAGTACAGTATAGTCTGGTGTTTACTTGTGTATCCTGTGTGTGCAGTTTACCCACAGTGAGGAGGCTCACAATTCAGCAAAGAGGCAGATTCCTTGTAAATTTCACTGAAGTGCTTTAGATGCCAAACAGAAAAGTTTGTACTCTCTCTTTCTGCGATCGAATGAAATTTGAATGATGCCCACAGACAAACTCTGTCACTGCAGCAGCATACAGTGATGGGACACAACACAGAATGAACAGGAAAGAGGAACGAGCATCCATAGGGAAACATAAACATAGTATGCATGATGAATTGGCAACACTTAGAATAACTACAGTAAAGTTTATTAATAAATGTTAGGCCTATAAATTGTCTCGCAAAACTCGTCATCCCTAATAAACCAAATGTGTTTGTAGTAGAAAATAGATTAAAACAGTATAAAAGCGTTTATATAGAATGTAAGATTTATCAGAAAGGGAATCTAAAACATCCACCGTGTGTTGTAAAAACCTTTTCACCTCAGGGGTACGTTCACTTAATTGATGCAAATAATAAATGTACAGAATTTGCCAAATTGTCTATTCCATCGCATCTTTTCTCTCCATCCCTCCAATTTCCTCTCCCCCTTTGGACCAGATCTTCTGCATTTAGTCAGTAAACTAAAAATGTGTTTTTTAGGAACTGTTTTACAGCGATGTCACGCTGTTTTTACGACTCCTCTCGCCCAGGAGGAGAAAGGCCGAGCCAGCAAGCAAGGAGTCCACAATTATGATCCAGGAAGCTTTACAAGCCTCGTCACCTTGACCGGGTTTCTCCTCCTTCCCTCTCACCCTTTTTCTTCTATACTCTTTACTCCCTGCTACTCCATCCCTTGCCTCCTACTTTTTCTGTTCCTCCTCCTATCCCTTTTCAATCTCCTTATCCCAACCAGTTTCACCTTCAGTCCTCCACTTCTCCCTCGCAACATTCATATTGTTTCTTACATTTTTCTTTACTCCTTCCTTCCTTCATTTGTCTCCCAGCTGTCCCACTCCCCCTGTTTGTTTCTCCCTTTATCCAGCCCTCGCCTCCTCATTTTTGCTCCTTCTCTATATATATATATATATATATATATATATATATATATATATATATATATATGTATAAATATATGTATATATATATATATACATATATTTATACATATACTGCTTCCATACTGTTATTCCTCCAGAAATGTGCATGTGAACAGGTATGTACAGTATACATGTATGCTTGCCCTGATTTATGGGTGGTTGTGTGTGTGTGTGTGTGTGTGTGTGAGAGAAAATATTTTCATCTCATTTCTACAGGGAGTTCAGCATCCTCAGCTTCTCCTGAACACTGAAGAAAAAGGAGGAGGAAGAGGAGGATGGAAGGCGGATTCCGAAGCTTTTTCTTTGGTCTATCCAGACATCTCAGAGCCCTCCTCCTCCTCCTCCTCCTCCTCCATCTCTGTTTCTCACCCACCACCTCCCGCTCCTTCACATTAATTCAGTGAGGTTCTAAATATTTCTTTTAGTAGAAAAAGCGATTTCTCTCTGTGGCTCGCTGGGCCTGCTGCTGCGCTCGCCAGCGCTTTCCCCCTCTCCACACACCTCACCCCTCACCCCTCACCCCTGCACACATGGGAAGTGCTTTTTTTATGGACTAGCCAGAATTATAAATGTTCAGCTGTGTTTATGGCTTATTAGGCAGTTACAGGAAGGAGGGGAGCATGTGTTTTATTGGCTTAATTGGGAAAGAACAGCTTCCTTGCTGCATTAGCACTATTTTCCTCTCATCAACGGCTTTGGATGGTGAGTTGGCGCTCTGTGCAGTCAAAGGTGCCCTCGCTGTGCCATTCTTTCTGCTGAGGACGAGGAAAGGCCTTCTGTGCATGTGTGTCTATCTGTGTTTTTGTCTTTGGATGCAAGTGTGTGCACATGTGTTGCAGAAAAAGAAAGGTGTAAGTTGGAGCACAGACGCATTGATGCTTTTTCTGTCATGTGAATGTGAGGTAAATGTATGTATGGTTGTTTTCTAAAGGCTAATAGTTTACGTGTGTGCGCTTCTGTGTGTGTGCGTGTTTGTGTGTGTGTTTGCAAGCAGGCATGCATCCTGGTACTTGACTGTGAAGCTGCTTCTTTCACTAGTCAAGAGCAGAGACGATCCTGGATACTCCTTTAAGTCTGACAACACAGAGCGATCTTGTAATGTGTTTTATCTCTTTTTCCATCCCTCCTCCCACCACTCCATCCCAACCAATCCCTTTAATTCTCCCCTCTCTCACCTCCCTCCCTCTCCGGCGCGTGTTGCGCTCTGTCGCTCCCCCAGCGTCTGAGGTGGAGACTAAACAGCCGAGTTATTTATTGTGATGTTTTCGTGGCCGCATGGTTTAAATAACAGTTTGGTCTCTCTGCAATCCTCCCTCTCATCTCACTGCCTTTATTCTTTCTTTTTTGCTGCTTGCTCTGTCGCTCTTTTTCTTGCTCTCTCCCTCTTCCCCCTTCACACACACCCACACACACACACACACACACACACACACACACACACACACACACACCCACACACCCACACACCCCTCCTCCCATCATGCTCTGGATAATGGTACATTGTTAACGGGTTGTCTATTGTTTGGGTTGTGTTCTTGGCTAAGTGGAGGGTGAATATTTTTTAGATGACAAACATGTAAGCTTGCTGCCAGCCATTCTGATCTGTTGGGCTGGAGCTAGTTATACACAGAGCTGTCTGAAGCCCGCTTACCCTCAATCAGTGGAGATTTACGCCTTTGTGTATTGGTGCATTATTGTGACACCAATCGGCCTGTAAGTTTGAAATACAGACTTGGCCTCACTGATTGGCATTTAAAAGTTGTTGTGCCAAACTGACAGTGTTGTTTAGATCCTTGGTTTCTCTGCAGATGAATACAACTCTCATCATTTGTAAGTCTTTTTGTAAAGATTGTGAGCTTTTTTGAGTTTTATTGTCAACTCCATAATGTTTCCAAGGTCCCTTCGATCTGATGCTATCCATAAAGGCTGAATCTGTCATTTTTGTAACTATAAATTAAAGGTATATTTACATTAATTTGACATAAGGATAGAAAATACGCTTTGTGTTTTTAAAGTCCTAGCTCCAGTTCACCGATATAAACAATGCTGATAATGTGTCTTTATTAACAACATAAGACATCCTGAATAACCTAGCTTTATGTTTACATTTGGATCATATGCCTTTATGTCATCTTTTATATGGCACTAATGTAATGTAATACAGACCATCAATTATTAAGCTAGAGTAAATAAATAGAACTGAGCAAACATTTCACACATTATATACATATACAGATATAAATATACATGTACATATATGTATATACTATGACCTACCTCAAACCTCCAGAAACACATCCTCCGTCTCTCTCTAGGCTTTTTAGACCTATATCTATAATACCTGAGTGATACACGTGACACACACACACACACACACACACACACACACACACACACACACACACACACACACACACACACACAGACAGCATTTATGGCAGCAGCTCCATCGTGGATGTGATGGAGGGTGTGAAGCTGCATTTTAATGGATGATTATGTTTTATGTTTTCTCTACAATGACCTGCACTGGCAGACCAATATTGTTTCTCTCCTATCCCTCGCACACACACACACACACGCACACACACACACACACACACACACACACACACACACACACACCCATCCATACATACATTTCCACTACTTTGGCTACCCTCCTCTGTAATATCCGTCCACCCTATGCCCCTCACCCAATACATCACTAACACACCTAAACACACACACACACACACACACACACACACACACACACACACACACACACACACACACACACACACACACACACACACACACAGTGCCTCCTCCCCTCCCACCCCGAGCTGTGTTGGGGTGACATCAGGTGCTCTCCTCTCTCTTTGGGGCAGAGAGAAGCGTGACTTAACATCCAGACTTTATAGTAAAGGACATTTTCCTCTCTATTACCTACTGATGAAAAGGTCAACCAGCATGAATAGAAAGATTGGAACCACTCATAATGTAAAACGCAGTCTCCTCTCCTCTCCTCTCCTCTCTACATGCCCTTTCAGCACTCTCGACACCTTACCTTCCTTAATCTGACACACGGGTAAAGCGTGGTAGACAGACAGACTGAAAGACTGACAGGACTCTGTCAAAGTCACATCCTGTCAGTGTGTAAGGAGCAAGGAAGGAAGAGAGAGAGAGATACCACTCCTCTATCAGTGCTGAGTGGCAGAGCGGGACAAAGAAGAAATTATTTTGAATTCTGAGGACCATTAGCATGACTATAGATGCATTAAAATGCTAGATAGTGGGAGCAAAGGGGGAGGAGGGTGAGGAGAGTGCATGGAGGAGGGAAAGTGGAGGGAGGAGCATGATGCATGAGTGTATCATAGTAACTTGACTCCATCCTTGGATGCTTACTCAGTCTATTTCACGTTTATGGCAGTTAAAGCACATATGGCAATGTGGATCATTTTAAGAGGACTTTGATCAAATCATTATAATCGCTTAAAAGTGGGCATAAGAGCATTGTGCAACTGCGGAGGACTGTTGGCCTTCACCCACACCTCAATCATCCACCTTCTTAAATGTGGAAGTGGAGGAGAAAGAAGAAATAAATAAATTACACAGCAACATGCTCTTTTGGAAATGCCAAATGATATCATTAACTCTAAATGCTCTACCAACTACCCTGCCCCATGAGCTAACAAAGTCAAAGGCAAGTGCGGTTTTTATTATATAATGGGTAGTAGTTAGCTGGTCACCCATCACATGTAATTGCATACATTTTGTGCTGTCTTTTGTGTTTGATCGTCCCTTTTTTTTTTCTTCTTCTTCCTCCTGCTCGTGTTACTGATGTTTTGTCTTGTTCTGATTCTCTGATTTTTTGTACTTGGTAGGACTTTACCTCCTTCTTCCTCTGCACATATCCCTTTTCTACGATAATCTTTTATTTGCGCAAACAAATGAACTAAACTAACTAAAAACAGGCAAAGGAAAAAGTGAAGAGAAAAAATTATGGATTATTTTCCTTTCCTCTCATAGTCCAGGCATCCCAATTTTAAATACTAGTATAGTGCTTATAAAATAGCCACCCAGGCCATCTCTCTCTCTCTCTCTCTCTCTCTCTCTCTCGCTCTCTCGCTCTCTCGCTCTCTCGCTCTCTCGCTCTCTTGCTCTCTTGCTCTCTTGCTCTCTTGCTCTTTCCATCTCTCTTAAACCACTAATTCAGTTAATGTTGCCTGAGAGGATGTGTGATGCCTCAGATACCTCCATTACATCGCCAATGAAGATTACACTGTAAACAATTACCACACACACGTGCCCATGTTACACACCATCTTCAGTATTCACTTTATTGTCATTACACTGAGTAATGCAAGTACACAGAACTTCAGACCAACTATAACCGAATACTGCTCTGAACTGTCTTTCCAAGTCTTTCTCTGTCACACAGGGAGTGGTGTATTTCATAATTAAGTATCAGCAGGAATTTGTTTGGAATAAACAGAAGAAAAATGGCTAGAGGAGTAACAACGAATGCTTCAAAATAAAGAGGGTTGCGTACAGAAACTTCATTAACAAAAAATTCTAGAAAATTAGATGTGTATCCCGTAATAGTAACACTGTCTTTATTAATTAACTCTGGGGAGTGCAATGCAAAAATGGAAATAACCAATTAGAAACCTATCACAAAAGATGGCATTGAATTTTTTTTTCA
>NC_053127.1:17241275-17273775 GCF_010015445.1 Perca fluviatilis
TTGTAGGTGATGATGTAGCACTTTTAATGGTGGTGTTCTTGCAAAAATTACTTTAGATGTAAAGACAAAGTGAGGAGAGGAGAGATAAGTAGAGGAGTGCAGATTTGTTTCTATTTTCATCGTTAACCAGTCCTCTGTACTCCTCCTGAGTGGAGCTCCTTGTTTAGGAGTTCTAGCTTGTTTTGTAGTCAGAGCGTCTCTTTTCTTCTTGTTTCTTTTTTTTGTGTTTTTGTCGTGTGTCTTCCTTGTACTTCTCCTGTGTTCTTGATCTGTGAGGTGTTGGGAGTTGTTTTGTCTGGTTAATTACCTACACCCCAGTTTGGAGGTGAGTGCTTGACAGTTGTCAGCAGTGTGTGTGTGTGTGTGTGTGTGTGTGTGTGTGTGTGTGTGTGTGTGTGTGTGTGTGTGTGTGTGTGTGTGTGTGTGTGTGTGTGTGTGTGTGTGTGTGTGTGTGTGTGTGTGTGTGTGTGTGTGTGTGTGTGTGTGTGTGTGTGGAGGGAAGGAGGTGTGATTGTACTGCAAGACCTGACTTATGTGACAGCATGTAGACATGTAGACATGAAGGCTTTGCTGTCGTTCAGGTACTAGTCAACGTTGATGTCACTCTTTCTCACACGCACGCACGCACACACACACACACACACACACACACACACACACACACACAGTGAGGAGTCTCCCATTGTACTCCGTCGCTTGCTGTCACTTTCTGTGGAGGTAGTAGTTCTTTGATCACAGCAGCGACACTGATTAAAAGGAATGATGTCTGTCGTGAAGGCAGCTGTATTCATAAGACTAAAGGGGGACAAGGTAGCATCTTTCTCTCTCTCACACATTTTCTTTATTTCTCTTATAACACTCATCTTATTGTCAAGTTAATTTCTCTAGTGTGTGTGTGTGATGCAGGCCTCAGATTCAGTTTTCAATCTTATACGTGTGTGTGTGTGTGTGTGTGTGTGTGTGTGTGTGTGTGTGTGTGTGTGTGTGTGTGTGTGTGTGTGTGTGTGTGTGTGTGTGTGTGTGTGTGTGTGTGTGTGTGTGTGTGTGTGTGTGTGTGTGTTCCTGCATGCTAAGCGGTGTGCCAGATCAGGTAGTTTTTAACAGGACAGCAGAACCTGTCTCCTTCCTTCCCTTCATCTCTCTTTAACAAGTTCATTTATTCATGAGTATGAACACACACACATACACACACACACACACACACACAAACACACTTTGGTTGGGTGGCAGGACGATAGACTGTTGGCAGATGAAAGAGAGAGTTCCTGAGATGTTGTTAAATAGTCTGTCAGCATGACAAATGCACGCACACACAACACACACTATCACATGCATTTGCATTGAAAGTTAGTGGGGAAAAAATGAGCCATTTTGTTTTCAGATTTATAGATATATAGAATTATTAAAAATTTAAAAGGGAGAAAATAATAGGCATTAATTATTCATAAACAGCATGTTAATTGGTTCTTGAATATTCAAAACAAAACAAGGTCATGAATATTCAAATGTATAAATAGAGGATTAGAGAGCGCAAATGAAGAAAAAGCTGCTCTTCTAATGAGAGGAAAGAAAAGAAGAAATGTAATAGGTGTTTGAGAGGATTGACTATGAGAGAAGAAGAGCGGAGAGGAGGCGAGAGCAAACGAGAAGAAAAAGAGGGGAGATAAAATGAATAAGGAGGGGAGGAGGTGCTGTGGAGGAGAGTAAATGAGATGAGGAAAAAGCAATGGTGAAGAGAAAAAGCAAAAGGAAAACAGAGAGTCAGGGGGGTCTTTTGTGTTTTCACCATGATGGATGACAGTGTTGACTAAACGAGCTAAATTAGAAGCTTTTTCCTGCAACTCTGTTGAAATATTATTAACACGCAGCAACTTTAGTGAAACATATGATTCAGCTACACATAATGACCTTGGCTATTGATTTGGGAATAGAGGGAGCGACGGTGTTTTTGTACTGGGAGAAGGGGAGGGGGGATAGGGGGGGATAGGGGGTCTGTTGCAATGCAGGTTATATTGTGTCATTAAAGCATTAATGACACACACACACACACACACACACACACACACACACACACACACACACACACAAACACCCACGCACCACACACAAATTGAATAGCTTTAATTAGCCGGGCATGTGTCCAGTCTTGTAATTAGCTAATAACAGCAACATGGATGTGGTTAATTAGTGGTAGGAGGTGCTTGTGAATTAGAAAGCCAATGACACCATTACTGGACCTGCTGCAGAAATAAAACTGCTAAAATACATAAACAAAATTGTGTTTTTTTTAATCAGAAAGAAGGTGTATCAGCAGTGTTGCATAATGTTTGACGTTTGTATTATTATTATTGGACTTGTATCATAAGTAATATTGTGTTATGTCCTCTATCTAATCATCCCTACTCTCTTTCTACTCTTTTTTTTATGCTTCCTCCTGTTCATCCTGCTGCTGCTGTGATATCCACAAAGGTAAGAGAAGTTTGTTGTTAATTTTACACTCTGTGTCTTTAAAGGAACATTACATCATTTTAGCTTAATCTCTCATCACACATGAAAAGGAAGAGATTAGCTGAAGAGCTTGTCATCTTTCTTCTCTTCCTCCTCCTCTCTCCTCCTCCTCCTCCTCCTCCTCCTCCTCATCCTCCACTTAATTGGTGCCCCATCAACCCGTTAATCAAATTACTTCTGAACCAAAATTGACAGTTTTCATTAATTATAAAGGATTATTCTAATTGCAATTCAAATTTATTCATTTACAACAGACGGCGCTCAGTAATATTTCAGTGAATTAGCATATTAAATGGAGTGGTTCGTACATTAGTTATGGTAATGAATGCATATTTCCTTATTTGGACCGGGTGAGCCATATGCGTGCCACGCGGGCAGTTTATGTGTGTGTTTGTGTGTGTGTGCGTGCGTACATACACAGGTGGGGAACCTGGACAGCGTTTAATTTGTTTGACAAACGTAGCAGGAGTTAGATCTTCCAGCCTGCCCTGTACATCTCCCTCACCTTCTCTTTTTACTCTCTCTGTTTCTTCCTGTTTCTCTTCCTTCCTTCTCACTGCTTACCTCTAAGGTCACAAATTAACTTTTAGGTTGCTGTCCTCCAAAAGTAAACCTTTAAGAGTGCAGGAAAGAGTGAGACCTCAAAAATGTTTCTTTCTTTTTTTTCATTAGCTTAAGTTATGGGTTGTTGTTTGTTTTTTTAAATTGCAAACAATCATTGTATAATGCCTTTGCTGGGGATGACAGATTTTTTCTTTATTTATAATTATCACATCCCCGTTTCAGTAGAGTCTTTGATGTATGGTATACAAATATGTTTTGTTTTCTGCATCTCGGTCTAAAGAGAATCAGGGAGAATCTGAAAAAGAAACCAGAGGCAAATAATTTATAGCAGTTAGTGTTAGATTAGGCACCAGGATGTTGTGACTGAATAAGACATCATCCCTTTAAATATACAATCTATCAAAATAGAGTACACACATAGTCCCCAAGTGTAATGCACACATGCACGCGCATGGATGCAACTATAGAGATATACACACACTAACACTTAGATACACACATACATACAACACATCTCATACAGTATATTTTGTTTGTATATCATTTTCTTTTTTGCAATGAACCATGCACACAAGTGTAAATACAAGCACACATGTACAGTACACTGTATGTACACACCAACAACTCCTCATACATCAATGACCAAAATAATTTGTCATAGTCTTTCGAAACAACCCATATGACCTTCTGCCACCCCAGGTTTGGTTTAGGCAACTGCAACTACTTTACTAAACTTAAAAGAAAGCAACACGACGAGACGGGATCTGAACAGCGGTCTCCAGTCAGTGGTCGAACCACTGCGACAACTTCATTATACTTTGGCCTTTCCTTCTGAGAAACAGCAGTTGATCATTTTGCATGACCACATGACAGGTAACAGAAAAACATAAACAGAGGTTGTTTAAAATGTTTGAACAAACAACCAATGTTGTAATGTTTTAGTGAGGACACACAGATATGGTGTTCAGTTGAAGGAGGGGAGAAAGGAAGAGCTTTTCTCAATCAGCATCATTACAACTGGGAAATTACCTTTGCAGTGTGTGTGTGTGTGTGTGTGTGTGTGTGTGTGTGTGTGTGTGTGTGTGCACGTGTGCGCGTGTGTGTGTGATGTAGGCAATCTCACAGGCAGTGAACGTGTGTGTGTGTGTGTGTGTGTTTGAGTGAGTGACTGAGGAGACAGGAGGAGAGGGGAGGAAGAGGTTCCTGTCACTATCACTTCCTTCATCACACCCTTTCTCTCCTCTCTTCCTTTTCTTTTCCTCCACCCAACATGAATTATTTGTAAGCCACACACACACACACACGTGCACACATGTGCACGTGCATGCATGCCTGTGTGTGAGAAAGAGAGAGCAACAGAGACAAAGGAGAGCGAGCCTGAGCTTAAAATCGATTTGAGGTAAGCTGTGTGTGTGTTTGTGTGTGTGCGTGCATACATGTTTGGCCTAGAGCTAGCGATTCTTTAGGTGCTCACCATTCACTCACTCCCCCCTCCTTGCCTCCCCCCACTCTTCTCTGTCCCTCCTTCCACCTCTTCTCTCCTTTTTTCTTCACCCCCCCAAATCAATCTCTCTCATCTATAATTCAACAGTTTGCCTTTAGCCTTTAAAATATACACCACAGTAACATCCTCCTTCCCTCGAAGTCTGTCTAGCCCCTCATCTTTATCCTCATCTCCTCACAGTTCTCCCCCGTTTCTCTCCCTGTGATGAAAGTATGTATCTTGAAGATAATCATGTTATAAGTTATGTTATCATGGTCCCAAACTGTAGGGCGGCATCACAGTGGTTCATATCTTATAGGGTCAATATGTGCGTTGTGTCTCCTGGTCGGCAGCATCACTGTTCTTCAAATATTTAACAAAGTTCATAAAATGAAGGCCAATAATCCTTCCATCTGTTTTTTTTTTTTTTTTACATCTACTGTACAACATCACTTTTTTTTAGCCTGTCTAGAGAACAACTAGAAAATGTACATTTGTAAATAATAAAAACAAACACAAGACAAAGGCTTAAGACTTAATATGATACTGATAATTAAAGGATAATTCCTGTTTGTTGCAGTTTGGGTCTTATTTTCATAGTTTTGGCCATCATTCCTATTAGTAATAATAAGATTGTACTCACCAAGTTCATTGCTGAGCTCTAAGAACGCAGCAACATCACCAAAAATAAAACTGATGAGTCAAGAAACACAATATGGATTGACCGATACTGTTTTTCCAAGGCCGATACGATACTTTTTATTAGTAGTTAATAAAACCAATAACCGATATTTGGAACCGATATGCATTTACAGTGAAAATGAAAATCTTTAAGTGAAAATTAAGGTTTGGAATGTTACAAACTCCAACACAAAACTTTGTTTAAATGCTTTTAGCATCTTATTTAATAATTTAGAAACTTCAACATAATACACAGTAAAAGATAGTTAGATAGTGTTGTGGGCGGGACATTAAGTCAGACTGGTGAGTGAAACCGAAGCAGAGGGACACACACAGACTTGTAGCGGAGCCAAAGCGCACACTTTTAAATTTTTAACTTTATCGGTTATCACGCAAATAAAACGCCGATACAGATAATCTGCAAACTGCCAAAAAATTGCCCGATAATCGGCCAAGGCAGATAATCAGTCTATCCCTAAAACACAAGCAGATTATCAGACAGGTTTTTAACAAACTCCACGTTTGCCATTTAATTGTAATTTTTACATTCAAGTTTGACCAAGAGATCAATAATTTATGTAGTTGTGCAAACAGCTTTTTTGGGCAGTGGTGTTCTGTATATTTTGAGTGATCACTTTCTGTCTGTGGAATTTGCCTCCATATAAAATGGTTTAGATAATCTAGCTTGTTTACAACCTGTCTGATCGTCAATGCTTCGTCCTCCCCTGGCCAAAACTGCAAAAATAAGGCCCCAGTTGTAATATGTTGTAATTATTCTTTACATTGAAAGTGTTGTTATCATTCTTTTCATTATTTGACTGTCAGAGCAAAACAACCCACATTACAAATTAATAATCATAGAAACTCATCAAAACATAACTATTTCTGTAAATGTCCTGATGATCCTTCACCCTATTCAGCTGCTGCTTGTGGTCCATAGATAATGACAGTGTGCCACTCTGAGCGACACTGTGACAAACTGATGACATCTGTGTCACTGTTACATGTAACAATAATGTAATGACACTTGTACAGGTCCACCAGCGCTGAACTAGTAGACTGTGCAGGTTGTTAATACTCACTTTATCTCAGCCCTGGCAGACAGTACAAGCCCCCTCATATACATCAGACAGGCTGACTCTCACCACAGTGGCCTGCTCTGTAATTTAAATATGCAGAGATGACAACAATGACAGCATTAATAGTAATGATAGAAATATGAAGCTAAGCCCTCATCATCATCATCATTAGCATATCTCCCGGGAGATGAGCCATGATTGACAGCTAGCTGGGTGTTTTTTGGGCTGCAGCTCAGCTATCAATTACCTCTGTGCATATCAACCATCATTATGTAAAATAACTCCGCTTCGTTCGGCTCTTCTCAATTCTCTTAAGTCTTGTTCCTTCGCATAACTCTCTTTCCCTCTCCAGTGCATTTCCTCCCTCCCTTCTCCCTCCCTCCTCCGCTGCCTTTTTTCTTTCTTTTGCCATTTCGCTCCCGACCACTCGCCTCCCTTTCCTCGCACTTTCTCCTATGTGTCCAGGTTTCTTATTATCTCCGCTCCTCTTCACCGCTCTTCTTGCGCTTCTTGCGTTAGGTTATACAGTAAACGTTCTGGTGAGTCTCAAGCATAGAAAGAAAACAGATGCACAGGACTGAGCATGGTCAGTGCAGTCTGGAAACACATCTATTCTCTTTCCTTCATCTCAGTTTGTTACATAATATTCATTGTGAGGTTTTGTTGTCCTTGGATAAGACCTCTGGCTGGGAGGTTGACCTGTATGTAGAGCTGAAATGGTTGGTTGAATGACATTATTGGCAAAATAAGTCCAGCAAAAATGCCAAACAGTTGCTGTTTTCTGCTTCTCAAATGTGAGGACTTGCTGCTTTTCTCTGTTTATATCTTTGAAAATTAAATATCTTTACAATTTGGACTGTTGTTCAGACAAAACCAGCAATTTGAAAATGTTATCTTCAGCTTGGGGGGAATTGTGTGTTTACTATTTTCTGACATTTAATTAATCAAACGATTAATTCATTAATCGAGAAAATAATCGGCAGATAAATCGGTAATGAAAATAATCATTAGTTGTAGCCCAATGTGCTTGAAAGACAATTAATCAAACCTTACATCATGGAGCAGCTTTACAGATTACCAGCTTTCACTTTGGCTGTGGCAGTACAGTTTCCACATTATGCAAGACTTAAACTCACATATTATTGAACCAAGACTAAAGTGGATTTCCAGTTATCCTTCCAAGTAAAATGAATTCACCTCCTCAGATTCCTCTTCATCTCCATGTTTCTTTCTATCAATTTAATCTCCCTGATCCTTTTAAAAACACCTTATCATCTTTATAACGTCAATGATGACGCTGGCTGAGATGGATAACGTGGACTGTTGAAAGATAGTGATAAATATTCACATGTAAATTTATGCATGTACATGTGAGTTACACACCTCTCGCATGTAACTCTTAATGTGATTACACAAACCACAACAAACCCGACTTCTTACTTGTTGTAATCATTCAAATAGATTTCAAGTGTGGACTTTTGATTATAGGGACTGTCCCTGCACTGTGGTTCAAGCCCTGTATCAACAAGCATTATCTCTGCTGAAGTGCTCTTGAACAAGACACAACAAAGGCAAAGAAAAAAAACAAGCATTTTTATTCCACAGGAAGCAATACATTATCAAATTATTGTTGTGATAACAGCCGAATAGAGGGCGTAATAGTATTTCATATCCTTGTTTTTCCTACTTGCATGACTACTCAGATAGCAGGCACAGGGCCCAGCAATGCTATCTGATGTCATCGCATTAAACAAAAACAAGCACTCAGTGTAAACAGGAAACAGGAAGTTGATCTCTGACAGATCAACAGACAGAGAGGGAAACTCTCAAATATGAGCTAGGTTAGCTATTTGAAATGACAAATTACAATGAAAAGCATGTTTAACGGAAATAGTATACTACTATACTATCTATATGTATATACGTGATTCAAGTGACAGTATTACCACCTAGCTTTTATCCAGAGTGATGTTCAAATATGTTTTGAATTTAAACGTTGTATGCAAACAGGTTTCCTCTTTGTGCAGTGTTATTTAGTGTGCAACCAGTGGCTGATCAGTTACTGGCAGTTACGATAGATACACATGCACTACCAAGTTGTTTCACACACATGCACATAGAGAAAGATAGTGAAAGTCATCATTCTGTCAGAAAAGCTCTGCCAAGAAACTTGGCAGGCAGGTGAAATAAGACATCTAAAGGAAGCAAGGAGATAGAGAAGAGACAGAGGAGGCAGGAGCAGCAAAAGCACTGATCTGTTGTTCAGTTTGTCTGCACTAACTGACTGCAATTTCTCCACCTGTCAGCAACAACTCACCAGAATCCAGTGTGTGTGTTTGTTTGTATGTGTGTGTGTGTGTGTGTGTGTGTGTGTTGGAGAGATTCTTTTGTTTTTTTCTCCTCCAAGGCGGCATCGTTATTCTTGGCAGTAGAATAGCGAGTCTTTAGGGAATAAAACGGACATAGACATTCAGTCTTAGACACTCACAGTCTTTTTCACACACACACACACACACTCACACACACACACACAAGCTGGAATTCCCCCGGATGTCACCCTTGCTCTGTTGTCGTTGTAACTGTTTAAATGACAGGAGGGTGGTCAAAGCAAGCAAATTCATTCTCTCCTCCATTTGTTTCTTCCTCACACACACTCTTTGTATCCCCCTCCTCTTCTTCACTCTTCTTTACATCCCAACACCCTCTCCATCCCCTCGCTCTGTCACTTCCTGTCTCTCTCTTCAGGTCTGTGTTAGCCCTATATATTAAATATTAATGTCAGTTGTGCTCTGAGCCATAATTGCCATCTCAGCCTCTGAATAATGGATGTAACTGTGTCGTTCACTACTATACCATGGATAACAGGCTAAAAAAACCTGCATCCAACCATGGTTTGCTACATGGACTGCAGGCTAAATGAGAGCATACTAGCGTGGTTGATTACATTATCGTGGACAAGAGTAACAACAGTAGCCAAAAGAATGACACAATGGTCGACTTCATCACCTTTTTTTTAAGTTGAGAAAACTAGCATTGCACTGAGGTAGTCTATACTGTGATTCAAATTTACTGGTTAGGTTTCAACACTTCACCACAGCATGAAGCAAACGACAGACAAACAAAGTTAGCAACTAGCAGGTGAAGTTAAAGCTTTAGTGCGTAACTTTATGATATTAATAAACGTCCGTTATATTCAAGCCATTGCCAAATGAGTTGCTACAAAGCTAATTAAGACTATCAGCTCCACACAACTCTAGAAGACTGTATCGTCCGGTGACTTTCCTGCGCAGAAACTCGAGTGAAGATATTTAGCTCTTCTGATGAGTCCATCATGTTTTTGTAATCCTCCTTGTCCTCCTTAGCTGCTAGCAACTGCATCGAGGAGGGGTGGGGGTGGTGCGCGATCACGTAAGGCTTGTATCATGTGGATGCGCCGACAGTGTTTGTTGTCATAACTTTGAATTTCTCATGGGGGCGACAGAAACTACGCACTATAGCCTTAAACAACTAGCAGCTAAAGAGCCAGGTATTTTTCCAGGTAAAAGAAACAGTATGAGAGATAATTTGGTCAGGGAACTGAAAAGGCAATTAACATTTGGCTTCTTTTTTTTATCATTACCACCACCTTTCCCTAACTTAACAAAGTGTTTTTCTAAGCGTCATTCTAACCATGGCTTAGTGTAGCCATAGTTTCCCATAACCACAACCTTTCCCTAAATATAACCATAGTGTAATTGCAATGTGCAGATAGTGCAGCAAGTTAGAGTTTGAAATGTTGGGACTGGACATTAAAAAACATAATTTAACATATTCCAGGGTTTTGCAAAAATCATCCAATATTGACGAGCTTGTCCGCGATAGGTTCAGCAGTCACCATGTAAGCTGATAAGCATGGGGCATCTGGTGGTCAATTTCAACCGGGAATATACCCTTTTCTCTGTCTGAGTGTAAAAATATCTTGTATTTCAGTCTTCCTACATTGTTTCTTTATATCTTTATTTTTTACTCTCCGCTTACTACCATTCTTACACTTCCCTGTCCAGATGGTGTGTGTGTGTGTGTGTGTGTGTGTGTGTGTGTGTGTGTGCGTGCGTGCGTGCGTGTGTGCGTGCGTGCATGCGTGGGGTCAGCTCTCTGAGTGTGGTACTTACAGTATAGCAAAGGTCAACAGCGCTGTTATCACTTGAACATGATCGGGCCTCGGAGAGAGGGAGTGAGAAAGCGGAGAGAAGGGGAGAGTGCTCCCCTCCCCCACAGTCATTTAGAGTTTTATAATTGCCCGCTTTAATTGGAGGCCTCTTAACGACCAGTGACTGGACCAACCAATCAATTCACACAAGGTGTCTGTGTGTGTGTGCCTGTGTGTGTGAAGCTGCGGGGCCTTTTTGTAGCAGAGTTGATTAGGCCAGATGGGGTCAAGTGAAGGGGGAAGAGGAACGCACACATACTGCATTAAAATGTAGAATATGCTCTGTTGGCAATCAATGAGAGAAAACGCTCTCACAGGAAATAGACAGAATCGAGCAGTAGATGGAAATATGAAAAATAATGCGCAATATCATCAGATCACCAGCGAGATAAGCTAATGGTGGAACTTATTTGGTTTGTGAATACACTGAGAGGGGGGGAAGTTGATATTGTTAAAGTGATGGAGGGGGAAAATTGATATTGTTAAATTGATGGAGGGGGGAAATTGATATTGTTAAATTGATGGGTCAGAGATTGTGGTGATGATTTAGGTGATGGTTTAAGTCGTCGACCCCATTTTTCTCAGTGGTGCAGCATTAGAAACGAGAACCTTTCTTATTCACCTTTGCAGAAACAGGATTACAGTGACCACAGAGCAGAGGTAGTAAAGAAGTACATTTACTCAAAATACTGCACTTAAAGGAACATTAGTAACGCTGTGGTGGACTTTTGTGATGCACAGGGCCCTGTTTTGTTTTGTACTCTAGCAATTAAGAAAAACTGTGACGTCACCACAATGTAAAGTATATGGGCCGAGCGGGAACTCGTGGGCGGGGCCAGCGGGAGAAACACTGCTGCGCATATTCAGTGGACCACATATCACGGAAGTAAACCCGGGAGCTCAGAAACGTTTTTGGCATATGCGCCAGGTGAGGTGCCATTTTGTAATCTTGTGTCCAGGTCAATATAATACATCCATGGTTTTATAAAGTAGGAAATCCATCCAACATGTTTTATTTTTCTTTATGAATGTAATGATACACGGTGCATTTCGATGAGCGAAGGTGATTGTAGGGATGCACCGATCCAACTTTTTCTCTTCCAATTCTGAAACTGCATCTTCCAAGTCTTGATCCAAAACCAGTGCTCTCTCTTTTCCCAATTTTAAATCTGTATACGAACTTGGAACTCATTTGAATAATTTTTATGTAAAGTAAAATACTTCAGATTGAGTACGTCAGTATATATTATTGTTACTGTATGTTTTAAATGCAGGACTTTTACTTGTAGTAAAGTACAGTATTTCTAAAAGATCTTCTCCAGAACACTTTTTCCACCACTGTTTTAGTCTTTTCATATTTCAGGCAGATGAGCAGAGTGTGTGAGCCTCCCAACAGCCTCCTTTACACAGAGATGTACAGCGTAGGGTCAGCTGAGGTGGTCGTGTTAACGCAATGCCAGTGTTGTGAGAAGGACTAGACAGTGGGAGGTCAGCAGGGGTCACTGTGGCTGTCCTCCACTGTGATAGGCTGTCACCCAGGGGTGAGGGGTCAAGATAATTAGGCATGCAGAATCCCAGCGCCGGTGTTCTAACGAAGCCTGAGCTCGTTAACGCAGAGTTTTACACTCAGACCTGCCACTGGGCTGTGCTGCGCCGTCACACACGCACATACACTCACACGTGGAGTACATGTTTGCACACACACACACACACACACACACACACACACACACACACACACACACACACACACACACACACACACACACACACAGAGAGCACACCTCTGCTTTGTTCTGGTAGTCCAGTATAAGGGCTGTCATCTCTTGAACACTGGAGCACCATGCTCTGCCACGAGGGAATGGAGGTGATGCAGAAAAGTTAAAATTATTTAAGTATGGAATAAAAAAAAATACAGAGGGTGGACACTGTGTGATGAAACCCAATATAAAAGCTCTACAATTTTTTTGGAACTTACCAATTTTTGTTGCGACAGAGGAATCCTATTTTTCTTGATCAACCTTAACAGGTGGTGCTTTATCTACGTGTGCTTTCTTTTTATTTTTCTGTCTGATAGGAAACTTAAGCAATCATAAAAAGACAAAACAGTGTTGTGTATGAACATACATATACAACTAATAAAGGAAGAAAGACATGGAAAAGTAACGTAGAGAAATATTGCCCTGCGTGTGAAGATGTGTTGCTTTTATTTAGCTGTAACACATACAGATTTAACAAACATAAAAAATATATGCAAAGGTGTGTTTGTGTTATTGTGTGTGTGTGTGTGTGTGTGTGTGTGTGTGTGTGTGTGTGTGTGTGTGTGTGTGTGTGTGTGTGTGTGTGTGTGTGTGTGTATATGTATGTGCCTTGTTGCTTCTGCCAGGCTGGCCAGCTGGCTCACACCAAAACACAACCTGGATGTGTTTGTTAGCTGTTGATGGCCATCTGTGTATTTGATTTATTCTGTAATATAGATTCATGACATATGGTCCCGTTTCAAACACCCAGTGTCAACACAGTTCCACCTTTCTTAATGATCAGGGTAAGCGTTAGGAAAAAAAACCTATAAGATCTTTTTTTAAATCTGTCACTTCAGATGTTAAAAGCTTGTTTGAAATTGTTTCTGAATCATAACAAGCACTTTAGGTTTTTAAGCTATACTAATAGTTCACATGTTGCTAATTTAACAAATTATTGAGGAGGAAGATCAATTTGGACAAAGACCTAAGGAAAGGCAAAGCCAGGAGGGACTTTGGAAGTATGTTTGAATATATGGATTCACAAAAGTATAAAATAAGATTTTCTCAAACTTAAAGCTCACAGCCAAAGATGCTCATGTTTTTTTGTGGAGTGTACTGCTTTGTCTTCTTGTATGTTCATCCATTGCCTTTAGGTGGCATTTCACAGCATTGTGGATTTAAGAACATAAAAACATGTCCCACACATCCACGAGGAACTTTCACAAGGAAATACACTTTGACTTTCCAACCATATGAAATGTTAATTTATGTATGTGTATTTAGGGTTCTGATTGTGCTGTATATTGGAGACTGACGCTGAATTCCCACATCCTGAAGGAAAGCAGTGGTGTAGTCTTCACTCTGGTCTAATGATAACCTCAAATATTGCCTGTCCTCTCTGTCTCGACAGATTCTTTCTCAAGTTTTTCCTCAAGTGCAACCAGAACTGTCTAAAAAATGCAGGAAACCCACGAGACATGAGGAGGTTCCAGGTAGAAACCACCACACTTTTCTACTCTCGTCATTTAATTCTTCATTTTTCTGTGTGTGTTTGCATGCCATTATCTTCCTTAGTCTCTCTCTACTTTCCCAGTGTTTTCTGTGGACATAACACATAATAACACACATAACTTTATGGTTATTCTAACACATAAACACAGGAATGTGTGTGTTTCTATGTAAGTAAATACTGTAAGCTATCAGCGTTTTTACAGGAAACATGAGATCCTGAACCTGACTCCTCAGAACATAAATATACACACAATGCAGGGAGACAGGGAGGAGGGTGTCAGAAAGAGAGAGAAAGAAAGGAAGGAAAGAAGAGAAACTTCAAAGAAAGAAAGAAAGACAGGATGTTGTGGGATTGTGAATAAGATTTAAGGCAGTGCAGTCTTTATTATTTCCTTATCTTCATGGCCACAACACAATCAGGAAGACACCACTTCAGTCTGAGTGGAGATACTGGCTGCCCAGAAGATACTGATAGATTTATTACCATGGCGTGTTTGTGTGTGCGTGTGTGTGTGCGTGTGTGTGTGTGTGTGTGTGTGTGTGTGTGTGTGTGTGTGTGTGTGTGTGCGTGCGTGCGTGTGCGTGCATGCATGCATACGTGTGTGTGTGTGTGTGTGTGAGAGAGAGAGAGAGAGAGAGAGAGAGAGAGAGAGTAGTACAGTAGTAAGTGGGTGACAGTATCTGTGGCTCTAATTGTGCAGCTCTATTGTAGTGGAACCAGAGAAGACAGCTCTGTTTCCCTGGGAGATAATTAAGGGCTGGACCCATCAGGAACTATTGAACAGAAGAGGATAGACACCACACACACACTGACTTAGTGTGTGTTCAGTGTGATGGTAATAGCAGTGATAACGGGTTACATTTAAGGAGCTTTTCACAGTTTCACGCTGTTAATTTCTCCTTGCAATGATCTCTAGACTCCACACTTTGTAATTCCAGATTTTTTCTTTTCTTCTTTCCCTTTGCACTCTCTCTGCTCCTCTCTCTCTTTGTCCACTATTTCCCCTTTTTTGTCCCCTTCTTCCTCCTGTCTAACACAACTCTCTCCTCTTTTATCTCACCACTTTCTTGTCAATCTCCCTCTTTCACTCTGTCTGCCCGACCCCATCCTGTCCCGTCCCATTCCCTGCTTCTCTCCAGGTGGTGGTATCGACTACGGTGAGCGTGGAGGGACATGTCCTGTCAGTCTCCGACAACATGTTCGTCCACAACAACTCCAAACATGGCCGACGGGCCCGCAGACTCGACCCAGTGGAAGGAACGCCATCTTACCTGGAACACGGTAACACAAGTGTGTGTGTGTGTGTGTGTGTGTGTGTGTGTGTGTGTGTGTGTGTGTGTGTGTGTGTGTGTGTGTGTGTGTGTGTGTGTGTGTGTGTGGGTGGGTGTGTGTGTGTGTGTGTGTGTGTGTGTGTGTGTGTGGTGTGTGTGTGTGTGCGTGCGTGTGTGAGTTCATAAGCAGCATGGCCACCAGATGGTTGATGGTTTAATCCTATCAGGTGATTCCTGCCCCTCCATCTGGCTAATCCAACCGACTACACACACATGCGTACACACATGCACACACTAAATGCATGGTGTGATGATGTGTGTATGTATGTGTGTTGCTAGGTCTAATATCATTATGATTCTTTTTCATAAACAAACCCAGACTAAAGGATGTTGTTGTAATTCAGATAATGCTGATAATCACACACACACACACACACACACACACACACACTTGGTTTTTGATAGACAAGTTTATATTGTTGCGATATGGGATTGGATATGAGCTTATACACACTCACACAATACTGAAGTTACATAAAGCTGACTGTACCCATTCTGTTTGTATTGTAAGTATTATGATGCACACTGAACCTTCTGCGTGTGTTTTTATCCATGTCATATTAGTTTTAAAAATGAACTGCCATAATTCCATGTCAGTCGGGCTTTGGGCTAAACATCAGTAAATAAACAGTACCCAGTTCAGTACTTCAAATTGTTAAAAGTATGAAAGAACATAAATACAATTTCATCCTCGCAGAAAAAAAAAAGTTTTTTGAAAGATGTCACATTTAACAGCAATACATTACGTAAATATTCTTTCTTTAGATGTTCATCTTTGAAGGCCTGAGAGGATATATGTTTTTGAGCATGTTTGTTCTTGACATTTGGGAACAGTGTATGTTAGATAGAAATAAACACTACGGTTCACTTCTTAGCTTTCAACTGCATCTCATGGTCCATAAAAAATGATGGTTTAAAAATGTGCTTTGTTTAATTTTCTCATTCCACTTAGTAGACCAATTTTTGAGGAGAAACTTAACTACTGAAGGACCAATTGAGTAGGACTCAGTCTTTGAATCTGCAGTGTATTCAGAGTAGAAGTGCGGTGTGCTGATCTGGGCCACTGCCAAAAACCAAGGGTGTAGCATGAAGAAATATGAGGTGCAGATGCAACAGTGATGAAAAGGCCAGATTCCCCTCCCTGTTTAGAGACTGATTTTTTTTTTTTTTTTCTATAAACATAGTTGAGTAAAGCTTCACATGTCAAGAATGAATGTTGATTTCAAATGCCAACAATCTTAATAAAATTTGTTTAAATCCTTTTTTACCATTCTTTCTTGGCTACTATCCCTCCAGGAGCAGCTCCTTGCATTAAAGCCATCAGTCCTAGCGAGGGGTGGACTACGGGTGGCGCTACAGTCATCATCATAGGAGACAATTTCTTCGATGGTCTCCAAGTCATCTTCGGTACCATGCTGGTTTGGAGCGAGGTCAGTTTGCCAGCAATCATCATCCTGTCTTGATGTTGTTTCAACCCCTCAACTGTGTGTTTTTGCCCTCGTACCGTTGGAAGTAATTCAATATGAAAACATACTTTTCCTCATGGTCGGGCTCTTAGCTGTGTGTAATCATGTGAATGTTTGTGTGTTAATGTTTGTCTAAAAGAGGTTTGCCTCTCTAATGAGTCCCCACCACAAGCGACCACCGCCCCTCTCTACCTTCCTCACCCACACTCCCTCTGTCTCTTTCTCTGTGGTATACTGATCAAGTCAGCAGATTCTGATAGCCATCGGCTTAATGTTCACAAAAACACACACACACACATAAATACAGAGCTCACCCTCGTACGTTTCACCAGCACAACTCCTCTACAGAATGTTTATTTGTCTTCTGACTCCACTCACCGTGTGCGCGGAGCAACCATGGCTCCCTTCCAACAACAACACGTGTGTGTGTGAGTGTGTGTGTGTGTGTGTGTGTGTGTGTGTGTGTATGTGTGTGTGTGTGTGTGTGTGTGTGTGTGTGTGTGTGTGTGTGTGTGTGTGTGTGTGTGTGTGTGTGTGTGTGTGTGTGTGTGTGTGTGTGTGTGTGTGTGTGTGTGTGTTAGGCTGAGGGGTTTGTTTACAGTGTTGAGAGCAACACTTACACACACTAACATGTGTACAAAGTCTCAGTTCAGTTCAGTTCAAACTGACTCAGCTCTCTTAGACTGGCTTCTAATGGATTTTGGCCAACCAAATGTTTCTGATTATTGATTCCGAAGCGAGAAACATTTGTTGGTGGAAAGGGATTCCATGTTTGCCAAGTTCTGTTTGTCTGCAGCTCTCCCTCCTAACTAGGCTAAATAGTTAAAAACTATTTTTGAAAACCATCCATAAAAATGTGATGCTAAAAAAGTTAGTGTTTGTCACCAACAGCTCAATACAATTATCTATTTTCACCTGATATCAACATTGATGCAGGGAAATCAGATTATATCTAAAGTGGCTTGTTGATTTTTATTTCTGTGCCTGCCAAAACATTTGGTACATTTCATGTGAGATTACAAGGCACTAGGTCAAAAGTCAGTGAACACTAAAAAAACAAAAATAAAATTGATCTTAAAAACCAAACCAAATCATATTATTGAACATTGGATATACAGTAAAAGTATCCCCCTCCCCCCCCCTTTAAATTTGAGCTAAAACGAGAAAAGGGAAATCGAGTGGGTGCAAACATCAACTTTAGATTGTAATCAGATTGATGCATCAACTCCAAATGTAAATACAGCTCAGTACGAGATACCTTTCACCACATTAACAAGTGCAAATGCAATACATCTCCAATCCACTAACTAAAATAAGCTGTAGAGGGGAGCTCCAGCAAAAATGCTTATACAGAATAACATACAGGTCAGATTTAAAGGAAAAAACATGAGTTTTAATGCACAGTGTGTGTAAATAACAGAACCTGACTACACCAAATCAAGATTCAAGATGTCTGTTGTCAAAGAAACTCTAAAAGTTATGTCAGTGATTTGATTGATTCTTTTGACATCTAACCAAACACCAGCTGCACTGTGCTGACGCCGAGAGCTACATTAAGGTGATATGTTTTTGTGTTGTGACTCCGCCCTTTCCTTCCTTCTCTAGTTGATCACGCCACATGCCATCCGGGTGCAGACGCCTCCCAGACACATCCCTGGCGTCGTTGAGGTCACTCTGTCTTACAAGTCCAAACAGTTCTGCAAAGGCACACCGGGAAGGTTCATTTACACAGGTAGGTCAACTGTACATATACATACAAACACACATGTACATGCTCTTGATTAAGCAAGTATATTGCTGTGATTCTTCTTCTATTTTCTAGAGGGTACGTTTCATTTTTCATTTAAAAAAAATATTATTTTCGTAAATGTGTGTTTGCATATATAAGAGCGTTTGCCTGTGTGTGTTTGTGTGTGTGTGTGTGTGTGTGTGTGTGTGTGTGTGTGTGTGTGTGTGTGTGTGTGTGTGTTGTGTGTGTGTGTGTGTAAATAGCTTCTATGAGCTGCAGTTCACTCTCAGGCCAGACAGTGTTGAACTAATGACTGTAGATTAGTCAACATTAACGACCCACACTCGTTAGAATGCTGCCATAATCAGAGGCTCGTTAAAACCAGCTACAATTAAACAGTCTGCTCTTTATAGCCCTCCATACTGAAACTATTAGTGAAATCATCCAGAACACCCAGTTTACTAACACACACCACCACACACACACACACACACACACACACACACACACACACACACACACACACACAAGTTAAACACACAAACACACGCTGTTGGAAAAAGAGTGTGTGATTTGTGACCGGATTGTTGACTGTGAATGAACGTTTTCCTGCTAAACTCAGTCGAGGAGAAAAAGGAGATAATGAAGAAAAGAGTGCGTGCGTGCGTGCGTGCGTGGCGTGCGTGCGTTCGTGCGTGCGTGCGTGCGTGCGTGCATGTTTGCTCATTTTGTCTGCACATACATGTGGAATGGATGGAGGTGATGTGATGTCTGGTATTGATCCGCTCAACATGGCTCCATCACACCGTAATGATGACGTCATCCCCAGAGAGAAAAGACAGAAAAGAAAAACAGCTGCTGTATAAATTCTTTGGAGACATTTAATGATGTAGATAAAGATGAGGATTTAAACCTGATCAATAGAGATGAAAAAAATCACAATGGATAAATTATCAGTTTTAATGTTGCCAACATGAAAGTTAATGAAAGCTTTTATATTTTCTGAAGAAAAAAAAAACTAAATAAAGTGATGAGTTTTGTGTTTCAAGCATCAGCTACAGACATTTGTTGTGAATCATGGCAGGGTGAGTTTAAATCATGTAGCATATTTTATAACAAAAATAACTCAGTGTGCTTCAAGTCACATGTAAAGAATGATATTAAAAAATACAAAATGCAACAACATCAGAAAAGAAGAAGAAAAGCAGGAAAGGAGAAGTCGATCAGTTTGGCTGACAAGACAAAGAAAATAGCTCCACCAACAGTATAGGAACTCATTCAACAATGTAAAAAGTGAGGAAATGGACTTCACAATGCTCCAAAACACAAGATATTAGAATTTTGCTTTTGTTTAAAATGTCTTGACAAAGGTACTCGGCCTGTGTGCCTCCTTCAATGTTCTTCAGTCAAAACATCTTGGGTCTGACCCTGAGGCTAGCTGGCTGGTAATTGGTCCGTCTGGTGTCTAACTGCATCTCCTATTGGGCGGAGATGACCCCCCGTGACCTTGCGATTGGCTGATCGCTTCAACATGTGACCCAGGAAACGCGATCTGTTACTGCGGTTGCCTGACCCCGCCTCAAGGTTGACTTCTCTCTGGAAGCCGCTGGTGAAAGGTCACGGTGGTGGAAGCTGATTGGCTGTTGAGGTTTCTCAGTGCTTCTTAGCTGTGGTTGCCTCTGGGTGTAAGGGCTGAGCAATTAAACACACACGCAAGTATGCAACTAAGCACAATGTAAACACACACACACAAAGCCACCGTTGCATAGGGTCATGTCTTACACAACTTACCACACACACTTTCAAACATGGGCAGGAGTTGAAAGTAATTGTAAATCAGAGAGATATGAAGGAAAGATGGTGAGTAGTCTGGTCAACAGATGGTCTACCACACACTTATACTCAAGCACGCACGCACGTGCGCACACACATGCGCGCACACACACACACACACACACACACACACACAGCGCCGTATGGCTGCTTCATTGGCCTGGTGGGAAAAATTAACATTCTCGACATCACACACTCCTATAAAAATACAATGGTACAAAGTGACAATCAATAAATGCTCTTACACACACAAACGTTACACATGAGCACATGAACACACACAACGCGCATATATACACGCACACACATATATATAAAGCTGATTTATTGAAAATGCAGCTGCGTAAGAAAATCCATATCTCAGCCGTGGAGAAGAAACTTTTAGTGAAAGCTGGAATAGCATCACAATTTTAGACTTTTCTCTCTTACGAGCAATTCAACTTTCATTTTGCAGACACAGAAAGAGAGAAACAACAGAGATTGAAATATGGAGGGAGAGAGAGAGCGAGACAGAAAAAAGAAAGAGACATAAAAAAGAGAGACAGAATGGTGGACTTTTAAAACCAGATTGTAAAATATTGATCCGCCCATAAATGGATCACACATATACTGTTACACACATGCAGATACACACATGTACATACACACATACAAACACAGAGAAAGTCACAGGGAGAAGAGGAGCCAGAGAGAAAGAGATCTCATCTCATAATGGGAAGAATGAAGCAATAATTCAGTGGTATTGAACTGCTGGTTAGCCAGAAAATCGATCTCACCACACCTCCTCTCCTCCTCTTTTTCTTTTTCTTCTTCTCCTTTTACATCTGCCCTGTCTGTCCTTTCATCAACTCAGCTTCACCCTTTTTTTTCTCCCTGCACCTTTGCTCTCTTTTCTTTAAACACTTCCAAAGGATTGGAACTGTAATATAATAAAATTATAAAAGCACATAACAAACCCCCGACATGCAGCATGTTTTTTCTCTTTGCCACATGCCCCTCTTCTTTTCTTCTGTCTCCCTCCTTCTGTTCACATTTTATTGTGAAACAGGAGTGGAGGGTCTGTCCTCATGAAACTTCTATGAGTATTGATCTGCGGGCAGCTCTGAACTCTGAGAGGAAGAGCGAGGCTGGAGGGGAAGTGATGGAGGAATGGATGGATGGATGAAAGTGGCAGAAGGTGTAGTTAAGAAAGAGGGGGAAGAAGATGGAGCAGAAAAGAGGGAAGAGGGGGAGGTAGAAAAGAGCAGGAGGCATTGATGCGGAGATGCTTTCATGGGCAGCAGGGTGGCAGAATGAGTCAAGATAAAACCGGTTCAAGCCTTATTGTCACCAAATCATCTGCTGGTGTGTCTTTGTTTCTTGTGTAGGATGTTGTGACAACATCTGTGGACATTTAAGTCTTAAGGAAAAGCACAACTTGGCAGAAAATAAGAAATAATAAAAAAGAAACAAGCAATCTCTATTAAAATGTGTGACTGACCAGTGTAAACCTAAAGGATGAATTGGTGACTTTGTGGTTCAAGACACATAAAATGCAACAAGGGTCACTGGTCAAACCAGTGACATTCTGATGGTGTGACATATTTTGAGTTATTTTTGTTATTTAATTTAATTTATTTTTATTTTATTAGTTTATTTGTCAGGGACCATGTACAGTTCAAGCCCTGTACCAGAGTAGCTATACAGCTAATTTACATCTGTGGTCCCTGTGTTTTATTTTGTTAATCTTTAACTCACTGTTGTTGCTTCCTTTCTTGGCCAGGACATCTCTGGATTTGGGTCAAAAGAGCAGCTGATCAGAACGGAGACTGTCCTCACTAGAAAAATGACAGCATTTGCCATGAAGTCACTTTTATGTTTTTCTGACGGAGACCTCTTGTGGCTTTTGTGATTAGTGGCCGTTGTCTCTTAGAAGCAGCGGTGAGAGTTACGTGTCTTCTACTAACCATCAATGTTGGTTTCTTTTCGTCATGACCATGATCATTCTCTAACCTGACCCAAGTAGTTTTAGTTGCTAAAACTTCCCCAAATAACACTAAACTAATTCACATACACACATGAATTGCACATCGGATTTGTGCACTTTCATTTGTGACTTTTGATATATAGTCCAGCTCACTGTATAGAGAGGTAAATATGGCACATACTTACTTGAAGGTGTATTTATCATCCTCTTAAGCACCATGGACAGCTGACATTTAAGGAGGTTAACATTTTTTTTTCAAGTTTTTTTCAATTGTCTTAAAACAATATGCATGCCTACATTAAAAGAGTCACTGGACCCTGTGGTCATTCTTTTTTGCCATTCTAGCCATAGAGATCCCTAATGCAATGAGATTTCTAATGCAATTCTAATCAGACTAAATCCACAGTTCTCGTTCTCTGCAAACATTAAGCTCAGCTAAAGCAGAAATTTGAGCAGGCAGAGTTAGACAACGTGGGTATCTTTGAAAGCTACTGACTTTTTACTTTAAAAAATCCCTCTTTTTGTTTTCTCGCCTAGCAGCTCAGAAAGGAAACACTGTCAATGAAAAGAGGGAATTTTGTGCTAATACTGTAGGACTATAATTTTGGAAGCTATTCTCTTGATTCGTCTGACTCAGAGTATTGATGCCTCAGATTAGCTTTAGATTAACTTTATAATGCCTTATTTTCCCAATCACTTCCATCACAATCATGTTAGAAAGGTATCACAGCCAGTTCTTTGGGAGTTTCTTAGCAGGAGTCACACATCTCAAAACACTGTCACTGGGACACCCATCTGTAAGGTTGGAGATAAGTGTATTTGGTGTTTGTGGGTGTCAGTGTGACCAGTGTTTCTTTGGTGGATGCACTATGCAGTAGCTGGTATTACCGATGCCTTTTACAGCTGATGTGTAATCATTTGGATGGCTTTTGCTGCACTGATACTATTTTTGTTTCTGTGTAGAAAGAAACCACCAAAGAAATCACTGGAGAAACTTGACCTTTTGTCTTCGAAGTACACACACATACACACTCTGACATTAGTCTCCGCACAAAAATACACACGTACATACAGAAACCCATAAACACACACAAACATTTACACACCATCTAATGTTGAGCATATTGTTCTATTAATAAAGAGTCGGTTGGAGAAACTTTAGGCCTAAGGCATCAACACTACTCTAGGTCATCTTGTTATGTACAGTGTGTGTGTGTGTGTGTGTGTGTGTGTGTGTGTGTGTGTGTGTGTGTGTGTGTGTGTGTGTGTGTGTGTGTGTGTGTGTGTGTGTGTGTGTGTGTGTGTGTGTGTGTGTGTGTGTGTGCGTGTGTGTTATATCAGAGTTGGCATCGGTTAAACGTCTCTAGAGAGTGTGGATCTGACACTGGCAGTTAATTCTGACAGTTGATATCCCACTGACTGTTAGGCAGCTGTTTTTCTAGTTTTGTTTTTCTCAACCATAACTGAGTTTAGGTTTTTTTAGTTTTTCCTTTAGTTTTTTGGAGGGTTTAACATGCACTCTCTTCTCCTCATTCCTGAATTTAATTTAATTTTTGTCTCTTTTTTTGCTTCAATGTATCCCTTGCTTCACTTTCTCTTCTGTTCTCCACAACATAACTCCTCCAGACCAGACCTCCATCATATATAAATCATAAAATCATAATTGGTCCAGAATTTTAAGAAAAAATAAATAATGTTTCCTTGGACAGGGGGAAGTATTGTTCATGACAGTGAAACATCTGGTATTTTTACAGCTCACAATTTATGAAGTTATGTTGCTAACAAATTGAGCAGTTTAGGACATAACAGAAACCAGAAACTTGGGTGTGATGTGATAATAAAACAGACATACAGTACATATAAAACACATGCATGCACAAACAGACACACACACACACACACACACATGCACGCACGCACACATACATGCTAAATAAAATAACACATAAGACATTCAGCTGCAAGTAATTTATCAGTGCTGGATGTGGAAAGTACCAAATATCACTCCTGCTGCACACTTGGATATCACACACACCATCTGCACTCCACATCTCTTCATCTAGTGCAGCCTCTCTACCTCGTTCTTTTTATTCTCTTATTCCTCTCTCCATCTGGCACACACACACACACACATGCAGTAACTTTAGTACAGGAGGTTCAGCAATGGGGTGAAGACACATGTTCAGTACAGATAAATAAACACACGCAATACTTTAAACCATCACTCAGAGCTTTTAGAGCCTGACTTGATTGACATACTGATTGGATAAAGACTGTAGAAAAACGTAATTGCGACATTAAAGTGAACACGAAGCACCCTTTAAGACCCTTTAGATTATACCTACAGTGTTATTATCATACAGATGCTTTTGAAGCCATTAGTTCTTCCACCATGTCTATCCATCTCTGAATATTTACATGTTGCATGTTGTTGGGCTGCTACCACTGATCCCAACAGTAGAACAGCAGTATCCAAGCTTAAAATTGTAGAAAGGGGCATTTCACCCAAACAATTTCCTCATTTACCTCTCATGGTATTTAGTAGGGCTGTACCTGAATCACAATTTTCCAAGTTGAGTCTAAGCCGCAAGTTTAGACCAAATATTAGACTTTTCAGTGCTTAGCATTTTTTTCTTCATGACACCAACCAACAACTTCATGCCAAGCTCCAGGTTTTACCTACAGGACTTACGTTTCAGTGTTTTTTTTTATCATCATCTGTAATGTGAAGACATCAGATTTTCACAAAGTTTTGTTATAATATTCTAGTGTCTCTCCTGCCTTTCTCCGTGTCGACTGACAAAACTAAGCTCAACTCGCTTGACTACTAGACTGATCACCAACATTTAAGTGAAAGAGTTTAAATGCTCACCAGCAGAAAAAAACAAGTCACACATTTTCATACCAACAGCCTCCCAGAACAACCAGTCGTCCACTGTTGTCCACTGAGCGGCTTCACTGGAGAAAATCCAGTGAAAATCGCCACAGTAGAGGTTGAGAGATGTGGTTTTCCCAGTTGCAGTTTCCCAGCCACATTTTGAACTGCTGACCTTTCAGTCACAAGCCTGCCTCTCTAACCTCTAGGCTTTTGTCGGCTTTAAGATATCATGCTGAGCAGGTTCATTATTTTCCAACCCAGTCTTACAAAAAAAACCTACTTGATACCAGCGTGGTGCTTGGGAACAAAATGTCACAAAATGAGATGTCATCCTCTCTCCTCACTGCTCAGATCCCCCCCCCGCTGATTGGCACAGATGTTGTGATTCTGTGTCTGTTTATGATGTGTGCAGGCTCAGGTTTAACAGCATTGAAGGTGCACTGTGTATCATTTTTAACAACCATATTATATTGAAAATTTAAAAAGAGACAGTTGACTGAGGCAGCTGAGTCAGGAAGGATGGAAGATCTTTGCATGATAATATGTCATCACAACACAACCGTACGAAATGTATAAAAGATGCATTAAGTTAAATGTGAAATCCTACTGCAAAGTCTACATATTTAGATTTTTTCAGGACTGAAGTAGGCCAGAGTCAGCTCTCTTTTCCAGCCAACACTCATTGGTCAGTCTCTACTTGCACTGCAGTTTACAATATATGACACCATTGGGATTTTGCTGGAAATCATCAGGATTGCTTTACATCAGAAAAAGAGGTTAAGGGTGCAAAACAAAGCCGAAGTTTCTAGAGATAGCAGATGGTGGAAATAGAGAAAACGCTGATGGAAAATCTTCTTGTGCGTGTTTTTTCTTCACTGAAGCAAAAATGAAGGACTGCCAAATAAGGCACAACATGACAGGACTTCTAGATATGCTACCTGTCCAGCACCAAACGTCAGACAGACTAAGTTAGCAATTAGCTGGTAAACTAAATTAAGCATTTAGCAGCTAAAGAGACAGATATTTCCTTTAGGAGTTGGTGGCGACTAAAACAGAGTTAATGTGGTATTAGTTATGGAGTTAAGGAAGAAAGGCAAGATTGTTCAAATATTTGCAACATCTTTAATGGTTGGACATTTCAGTTGTGTAGCATGAAATCACCACTGAATATGCACAGTTTTCCAGACTTCTCCCGAGAAGTTGAAGTGCCTATCTCATGAGATCTTAAAGAAACCTATGTACAATGTATTTGTATAATGTAGAAAACCTCCTGTAGCTGGAGACATTAACGATAAAACAACTACTTTTTACTCATTCCCCCTTTCTGTTCCTCTTTGTCTTCTGCAGCACTAAATGAGCCAACCATCGACTACGGTTTCCAGAGGCTTCAGAAGGTCATCCCTCGACACCCTGGAGACCCTGAGAGGCTGCCAAAGGTACAGAAACAATTTACTGTATATTCACCTCTTGCACATTTATCTGATGCCTTAACTGGACAATGAACGTAGAAAGAGCAAAGCTCCATCCCTTGCTTAGGGGCATTTCAAAAACACAGATGCAGTAGCTCTTACAGAGATCAAACCAGCAGCTTACATCGAGCTACACTGACTTGCTCTGCTGTCAAAGAACAAGCACACACACATTAATTCAAAACAGTAAGAACATAATCATTTTGTGTTTACGTTTTATTTGTTTGTTTTGTGTGTGTGTTCTTTTTATATTTCTAAGCAGAATATGTGTTTTCAAATCTCCTGTGGGTTGTGTTTTTACCTCTTCATGAACTCTGTGTGTGTGTGTGTGTGTGTGTGTGTGTGTGTGTGTGTGTGTGTGTGTGTGTGTGTGTGTGTGTGTGTGTGTGTGTGTGTGTGTGTGTGTGTGTGTGTGTGTGTGTGTGTGTGTGTGAGCTGCTTAAAACGGGGTGAGCGTTTGAATCTTCTCCAGATCAGAGTCATATCTGATTATTTGTTTATCAGCTGGAGATCAAGCTGAGTGTATAAAGGATCAGCAGATGTAAACAATTAGCACCAAACGATGAGCACGGCTTTGATACCACACCCTGTCATCTTGATCTGTACATGCAGAGCCATTTTTCAAAGTGTGCGTGTGCGTGTGTGTGCGTGCGTGTGTGCTTACTGAGCTGGCATTATTCATCTTATAACTTGCCTATTTGGTGCTCAGGGTCATAACCTTTTAAAACAGCTGCTGTTGATTGGCTCCACGTCCCCACTGGAGCTGATCCAGGATTGGCTGTCTTTGCTGTGACATCATTAAAGAATGGGCGCTGGTCACGATGTGATGATGTGGCTACGACGTGATGTCATCACTGCCGTGCCGACACCCTGGCTCCAACTCATGTGTTTGCAATGCAATGTGCATTATTACTGTGGGAATGTGTCTAATGCATCAGAAACCTCACGTTTGTGAAGTCTGTGGAATCATAGTCTGAAGTATTTGTTGATTTCACTTGTTTACATTATGGTATTTTTTTTAGCCTCAATGTTGTCTAAATGCTGGTATTAAAACCTACAGTCAAGTTGAGAAACAGGATAAATATAATGAGGGTCATGACTGAGATGTAGCTTAAAGTAATATGTGGTTTAAAAAGTATATAAGTTTGTGGGTTCAATATAATGAAAAAGATGAATTATTACAGAATGTTATAACGTTTACAGTTAGGGGTTTCAGTATGTTAAGGAAATGTTACAGATGGTATAATTGATTATGTTAACAGGTGTAGTGTGGTCAACTTCAGCCCACTATCCCCAGAATGATGTCCATATTGGTCGATTACACAGCTCAAGGTTTACGACCATTGCATTGCCAGCTTTCAGTGCCCACGCAGGAGGTAGTGTGCCTTAGGGCTGCAACTAATGATTATTTTCCTAATCAATTAGTCCAACAATTATTTTCATGATTAATTGACTAACTTTCAAGTCATAAGACATCAGGGAATTGCCCATCACAATTTCCTTGAAATTCATATATTTTAGAAACTAGAAGCGTCAAATGTAGGCATTTTTGTTTGAAACATGATTTGGATGATTAACGCTGTTGTAGGCTCTTTGTTATTGATGTCGTTGGGCAAATTAATCTTTCAGCATATTGAAATTCATTTGGTCTGAGAGAAAACTAGACTTCTGCACCTCCTCTTGGCTCTGTTTACAGGCTTTAGAAAATCTAGCCTGTGACAGGAGACTTTGGCAAATCACAGGTCATTTCAGAAAGCTAGTGTTCCTATTGGCTGTTTTGCACATGCATATGCACATCCATCCATCTTCGTCCGCTTATCCGGTGTCGGGTCGCATATGCACATGCGAAAGAGAAGGTAGAGGGAGAGCTGCAGGAAGTGGTCTCACTCTAGGCAAATCCTGGCTTATTTTTTTTTTTAGCTTTCACCCATTACAACTTTAATTGATTATCAAATCACTTGCCGTTTGATTTTCTGCCAATTGATTAATTAATTAATTGACTAATGTTAATTTATGTTGAATTGAAAGATTTATAGAGTGACTGTTCTTTCCATGACGTAAACTATACATCCGTGTCTTCCTTTCTGATATTACTGTATCGTTTGTGTCATGAAGCAGAGTTGCTGTTAAAGGGCATTGGACAGGTTGAAAAGTGTTTTAAGCTTTAACATAACTACAACATAAATTGTGCAAAAGGCTGTAAGAGTCAGGACTGAAGTCAACCCATCAGAGTAAATGTATTTTTTAAAGTGCTCATGTTATGCTAATTTTCAGGTTCATAATTGTATTTAGAGGTTTTACCAGAAGTGGTTTAATTTTCAGAAAACACTGTATATTTGTTGTACTGCACATTGCTGCAGCTCCTCTTTTCACCCTGTGTGTTGAGCTCTCTGTTTTAGCTACAGAGTGAGGCATCACACTTCTGTACCATCTTTGTTGGGAGTTGCACATGTGCAGTAAGTACTGCTAGCTTGTCAGTTGCAGAGTATGAGGGCGTGCCACGCTAGCAGCTAGGCGAGCATTATAACTTGTGTTACCTAGTGACGCACGTTCATCACGGAAGTAAAGGCTGGACTACAATAGAGCAGTTTGTGAACAGTGTTTTCTGTTGGAGATGGTAAGATCCTTTGGGCTTTTTCACTTTGTAAATCTATAACGTGCACAAAAAGATAAAAAAAGCGCAATATGAGCACTTTAAACTTATGACCAGGCCGTTATATTTAGAGCAACTTACCAAGAATGCTGCAGGGAAATCAGTTCAGGAAATGATGGTAGCAACCCAAAGTGTGTGATACCATAAGTGATGTTATTTCCACCTTCCAGTAAGGACTGAATCAGAGCAGAAGAAGGATTGACTCACTTTTTCATGCATAAACTCACACTAGATTTGTGAGAGATTTACAGAGCATGACACACACCTTGTTAAAACAGAATAAGTAATGCTTCCAGTTTTTCCTCTCTGGATTTCTACTGAAATGTATAGGGGAAATAATGTGATCTAATTGGTCAGACCTGCATTTTGAGCTGTCAGTTCCCATGAAGCATGCTGGGAGTGTGGAAAAAGAAGTGGTTGCTACTTAACTATTAGGTATTTTACTTGGTTTATTCTTTCATTATTATTGTTTTTGTTTTTATGTTTTGGCACTACCCTCCATTACCCTCCATACATTAATTAAGCCAAAATACCCAATATGACGTTTTAACAGTGATCTGCATAAAAGAATTGACATTTACTGTAACATTTTTATAGTGGCAAATATAAGGGGAAAAACTGAAAAATCTTGCTTTATCTGAGCTTTAGCCAACACGTTTTCTTTTGTGGCTGTGCATGTCAGGAGAAATAAAATAAATGAGCATATTACTTGTACTAAATAGGTCCATAAATACCGTAAGAACCAAATATTGATATCACTTCTGACCCCAGTCTACCATAAAGCACTTTAGCATTATTAAAAAACAATATTGGCACTGTACTTTTCCAGGCCTATTTGTATTTTTCTTATTCCCTTGGATAACCGGTCAAGCTTAGCTTATTATAAGCAACATGATGTCACAAAAGATTTTTCCAGGCAAAACTACAATAAGAACCACCAAGCTGCTGGAAATGCAACCAGTGTAGCTGATGTATTGATTGGGCATCAGGTCTAACCAAGAGACGATAGAGAGACGAATCAGCGCTAAATGTGGGGTAACTTCTAGAGCTTTTTTATCATGACGAGATCAACAACACAATCTTAGGGAGCACGAGAACCGAAATCTCAGAATTTGTACTGTTGATGATCTCTGTTTTTTGTGTGTGTGTGTTTTTTGTGTGTGTGCACATGCGTGTGTGTGCACACACGCACACACTTGCCTGCTTGTTGCGAGTATCGATCAGCCCTTATATTGAAGTTATGAGAATTTGTTACAACCACTATGAAAACGACAGACAGACAGACAGACAGACAGACGGGGCAGTGGAGTGTATGAGAGGATTACCAGTGGACAGCCGATTCTGTAATTGTTCAGTGAACATTGAGGGGATTTTGCTTGCCACATACACACACTAGTGTTCAGCTGTTACTTTGTGTCACTATGATCTCTTCAGAATCCATCCATATGTGCTCATAGAGTTACTGTACACAGTGACCCACATATGCACAGTGGAGCCGAAAAAACATTTTCATTGTCCTGTTTAAAAGACGTTGAAGTTACATGGAACAGTCTGAGACTTTTGTGTTGGAAAATCAGGGACTTTTCTGGGGGACTCCAGCTTTTGTTTTGCCCCAGTTACACACTCCCAGCTTGTAAGAACAACCACAGGTTACAGTGTGGTAATGCTGCAACAAATATTCATTTATTTTCTATGTACTAAATGTTGTATGTAAATATTCAGTAGCTTCAACAAACTAAAATGTTTAATAATCAAGAGCCAGCTATAAACAGTTTTTATACTCTAATCTGCTGCTATTCACCTGTGTGGGCGATCGGCCAGTAACTGCTGTAAGAGAGTAAGAAACAGAAATGCCTCTTTGGATGCACAAAGAAATCAATCACCTCTTGGCGTGCAGCCTCCTCCTCACGGCTGCAGTAAAAGGTGGAAGAAAAAAAACAGCACTGAAAGACAATAACTGCCCTCTCAGGTTTTGGAGTATTTCCGGAAGCTTAATGAGTAAAAGGTGGTGTTTTTGCACAGATTGCACTGCTGCATGACGATTTTACGATTTACACTGAACCCAGATAATATCAGTAAGCCTTTGTACTGTGTGTTTTCATCCACCTGTTTTTGTGTACATGAAAACATTTGAGCGTAAACAACAGGAATGCAGTGGTGGCCTAAAGGTTAGAGAAGCGAGCTTGTGACCGGGAGGTTGTCGGTTCAATCCCCAGACAGACAGGGTAAAATAAATCTGGGTGGGGAAAGTGAAGGAACAGTGCTTTGTCCCTCCCTCATTACCACCACTGAGGTACCCTTGAGCAAGGCCCTTAACCCCAACTGCTCCAGTGGAGCTGCTCAGTGGCCAGCAGATCAGACTCTTGGTTGTACTATGAATGTGGAACTGTGTGAATGTGACCGGTCGTCGTTGCAAATGAGAAGTTGTTCTCAATCGACTTACCTGGATAAATAAAGGTTAAATAAAAAAAAAAAAATGGCATATCACTCTATTAGTGTAACTTTGAAAAACAGTTTATATAACAGAGGTGTGATATAGGATACCCTATATCACAACATCCAGAACTACTATACTTTAAGGGAATCATTGTGTACAGGAATGTGTGTGTTTCTCAGTGAAGGAGTTCAGGTTTGAACGGTTGACCAGAGTGTGTCACCCCCGTTAGACTGGTAACCTTCTCTGGTGACTCACTGAGCTGACATCTGTATGCGACTCATTTTGATGAAGTCATACATTGTACTGAGGTCATGTCATCAGCATCACCAAAATGAGTAATCCTGGTGGTGCATGAACACACAGTCATGAAAAAATGAAACTCTCAATATATATCTTCGTTATTCGCATATATGCACTTAAACTAAAGTCATGTGTCGATGTTCACCAGTGAGAAAAGATTAAATTTAAAACCACATATATTCATGTCATATTCGTTCCCTAGGGGTGTGTGTGTGTGTGTGTGTGATTGTTCCCCACATATCTCTGAGCATACATGTACAGTATGATATCATCTCTGTGCGAGGTGTGACCCTGCATGTACAGCATCCCTAATGGGACATTAGAAGCGGATCAAGCGGCTAATGTACCAGCATTAGTGAGGAATAAGTCATGTGTGTGTCATATCTGTGCTCACCCGGCACACGCACGTCACACACACATCTGACCCCACGGATACTGAGCTCAGCATTCTCCGGTCCTAATGCATACAACGTGTGTGTGTGTGTGTGTGTGTGTGTGTGTGTGTGTGTGTGTGTGTGTGTGTGTGTGTGTGTGTGTGTGTGTGTGTGTGTGTGTGTGTGTGTGTGTGTGTTTGTGCGTGTGTGTGTGTGCGTGTGCGTGTGTGCGTGCGCGCACGTAATGTATGGTTATCACATTAGGGCTGGTCATAACTCAGACAGTAAAAGCACCTAGACACCTC
>NC_053127.1:17278775-17281275 GCF_010015445.1 Perca fluviatilis
TGGACAGGAAGTGAAAGTCTCAGATCTGCCGAGTGGAGATTCCCCCATGGGGCTTTCTGTCTCTGTGCCTTCAAAAACAATCACCAACTCCATTTTGTCCTCCGACCATCTCCTCCCTCCTTCCCGCTTCCTTTCATCTGACAGCCACACCTCTTTTCTCTCTGTTGGTTAATTGCATCCCTTTTCCATTTAGCAGAACACAAGAGGGAGGGGGGTGGGGGGGGAGAGATGTGAGATGTTTGTATGCTGATATTTTGACTTTGGAAGAGTCGACTAAAAGTGTGTGGAAACATGAACATTACACACGTATGAGATTTCTAAACATCTCATTCCTCAACAATGGGCATCAATACTCTGCTATAACAGCCTCCAACTCTCCTGGGAAGATTTCCGACATTATTTTGGAAGGGGTTTTCTTCGATTCAGCCACCCGAGCATTACTGAGGTGGAGCACTGGCCTCGCTCACAGTCCGGTTATTGTTTAAATTAATCCCAAAGGTGTTGGAAGGGGTTGAGGTCAGGGTTCTGTGCAGGCCAGTCAAGTTTATTCACACCAAACTCTGAAAACCATTTCTTTAGGGACCTGGCTTTGTGCACAGTGGCATTCAAACAGCAAACAGACCCAGATTAAAAAACACTAAAGTAATTGGACAGGGGTGTCGACAGACTTTTGGCCCCTAGTATATTCTCAAGAGGCCTATTTCACAACGTCATATCATGATTTCGCGTAAACATACACGCCACTTTCCTAAAGCCAAGTGGCGTGTTATCTGTATGCATTTTGAGCTATCCACATGTATGTCGGCAGTCTGCAACATCACAGCATATACGCGCCACTTTCTAAAGCCACGTGGTGTGTTATCACGAGGCTACGTGTTATCGCAAGGCTACGGTTGGGTTTAGGAAAAGTCACACGCGGGTTGGGTTTAGGAAAAGAAGAACAGGTTGGGATTGGGAAAAGAAGAACGGGTTTGGGTTTCAGAAACGTGACACGCCACGTGGGTTGGGTTTAGGAAAAGAACAAACGTGGAAAGGAAACATCACACGCGGGACACGATCCACGCTCTCCTGGGTGAAAGTCCTGTGTTTTACGGCATCAATTCACACACAATCGCAAGGTAATTTAAGTCAATGGAGGCCAAACGGCGTTGATAAACACGCTAAAAAGCGAGTGTGCGTCTTGATAACACGCCAACAATGGCATACCAATTGGCGTGTCATACATACGCCACTTCATGAGATCAGTCTGTATTTCAAGCTACTTTTTATCGCATATCATGACTGAACCATTCATTTAAAATTAGTTGACATAAAAGCTTAAAACGTGTATGTATATCATTATGTCTTACATAATGTGGAGAATTTCGAATGTAAATGATGAAATAACAAATTGGAGCATTATGTTCAATAAAGTAACCATAATCTGTCTCTATTTTTTATTCTCACCCTTCATCCTTATTCCATCCCTTTTCTTCTTCATTCCACCTCTCATTCTCTCTTACTCCTTATTCCTCCTCTTTCCCCTTACACAATGTAATTACCACCATCAAAGTTGTCCCATCCAGTCCCACTATGGCCTCCTCCACCTCTCTCCCCTCCAACTGCTCCTCCTCTTCTGGCGTCTTCTCGTTCTCTCCAGCCAACATGGTGTCGGCGGCCGTTAAGCAGAAGTCCGCATTCGCTCCAGTGGTCAGGCCCTCCTCCTCCCCTCCGCCCTCCTGTACCAACGCCAATGGGCTCCACGGTAATTTACCATGACAGCAGCCAATCAGTCAGAGGATGCTTAGCGGGAGGACTTCCCTAGCAGATATTCTGCCTTTAGAGTCCTTGTTGTGTTCCACATCCTTCTCTGATCAAACAGTAGGTGTATACTCTGTTTTAGAGTTGAGTTTTTAGGTCGGTCTACCACTTTGGTCCAGACTGAAATATCATTATACCATTTGATGGATTACCGTGAAATTTTATACAGACATTAATGGTCCCTGAAGTGTGAATCCTAATGACTTTGGTGATCCTCAGATTTTTCCTCTATAATCCCCATAAGGTTCACATTTGTGTTGTTTAGTGGAATGTCTTAACAGCTATTCTTGATATTCATGTCCCTGTCAGAATGAATTGTACACATAATAACTTTGGTGATATTTCATCTAGTTTTGTCCAATTTGGCCAATACTTTGATTTATGAGCAAATACATTCACAACTAAAAACATTCCCATCAGACTCAGCTGTATTTTGTTTTCATGTTAGCATGCTAACACGCTACATTGAAACATTGAAAGCATTATACCTGCTAAACATCAGCATGTTAACATACCAAAACAACAACATACAGTTCATATAAAATATGCATTTATGAGTGTTTTTTTCTGTCAAATCTGTGATTACAATTTAAAATGTTGGCAACCAAATCCAATATTGACAATGTTAGAGACAGGACACAGTTTTCAGTTTCAAGGCCATGTATATTCAAAGCCCAATCATCCACGCCTTCTTCCTCCA
>NC_053127.1:17283775-17288775 GCF_010015445.1 Perca fluviatilis
CAACAGTTAACGTTTGATAATCATCTTCTAACTGTATCTCACATGAGGGGTTTTCTATTTATGAAGTTTGGTCATTGATGAAGGATTATAATGTGAAGAATACCTGACGATGATGGTGATGATGATGATGAAGAGGCTTCAGGATTCATACCGGGTCAAATCCAGCTGACACAGACAAGCCAAACCAGACACACACTTTCACTTCTTGTTGCCAAATCACACCACGTCACTCTTTCAGTACAAGCACTCAGACAGCGAGGTCTTCCTCTGCATTTATCGATTAGCTGAAGTACTGAGATGCTTCCTGCCTGTGACTGATGCTTCAGTTTTACCCATTCAAGAAATCCCCATGTTTACTTTGAGCTTGCTTCATATACATCTGCACTGCTGCTCCTATGTGCTACATTTTTGAGAAAGAGATTCAAGAGAGAAATTGGACATGCGGCAGTTCTGATTCAGGATAGATTTGACAAGCTAACTGTAAAAAGGCCATACATAAGTACATGAGTGTGTGATCACTGGGTGCCAACAGCAGCTTCCCTGTTAAGGATTTGACCCAACAACTCTGCCACTGAGTCCGTCCATCGGCCCTGTTACCACCTGATCTGTTATAAAGTCGGACACCGCCACAGCAACCTCTATAAGAGGGCGAACATGTCTTAAAGATTGCTGCCATTTAGACTATGATTTGTTGTGAGAGTTGCCTTCTCAAATGTTTGTCTTAATACATAAATCCTTATTTCTGTTTTGTTTTTCTTTTGGTTTGCTGTGTTCTTTAAATTCTTCCTGCCATCTGCCAGCCAATCAGATTGTGTTTCTTTTGTTTCCTGCCCGCTTATCCGGTGAGATTGACTACTTGAGTGAGAAAATGATCCAATGGTGTGTCTTAAATGCTGCGCTGCAAAGAATGTCATTAAATCTTCGACTGAGTCTTAAAATTAAACTTTTTGAAATTTTGTGAAACATCTTACACTGAGGTTCACTTTTTTCAAATCTGAACCTGGAATTTAGTTTATATTTTTACAGTAGTACTGTATTTAAAAGTACACCATTTCACCATATTTGCATCCCATTTTGCACTTGTTTTCTTAAAAGGTAAAGATAAAGTGTGAAATTTCATATCTTTGAAAAAAAGGACTTTATTGCAGCGCAGAACAATTAGCCAGCGACATGTCTTAAATGCAGTGTGCAAGAATGAGAAAAGTAGCTGATTTGTTGTGAAAGTCACTGTTCTCTCAGCCCTGCAGTGTGTGGTTCAATAGTCTTAATTCATTTCTGATTATATTAATTTTGCCAAAGCGCTTATTTGAGAAATGAATGCCTAAACAGTCTTATGCCACAGTTTCTATGCTATTTGTGTTTTTTGTCACACACAGTCAGAAACTGTGTAAGAATGCCATACTGTGTACAACTGTCAGTTGTACATCATTTGAGTCGAACCACCTCCTTAGCCAGTCAGTAAGACTTAGGGTCTGTCATGAAAGCAGTAATCAAAAAATGGGATGAATTATTAGGGACGTTATCAAGTATTTGAAAAAAGACATTACAAAAACATTTCTAATTTCAGGAAAAAAAACTGAAACCCAGAAAACTCACATGCCCACACGGCTTTCTTTCTCATGTCTAAAGATTTGAACGTTATTAAGACATCTTATTTGTTTTGTATTATAGTATCTGTTTATAAAAAGCCATACTTCCACTGCTAATTTGCGTCAAACTAAAATAAGCCATGGTGTATTTCTTTTATCATTTGCAAGTCAAGATAGCAGGAGGATATTTTCATTTTGTCACAATATTGTTGTTGTATAATTATTGTTAAGGTTTGCATAATTTAGTCGCGTTAATAGGTGTAGAGTTTATAAATATGTCATTATGATTATCTGTTTGTCTTCCATGTGATGGATATAAAGATGGAACAGAGCTGCTTAATGAAGGCTTACTCCTGCAGCCACTTCTCCTGCTTCAGTCAGGTTTTCTGTCCTCTCATTACTCCTTTCCTCTGTTCATTTCCCTCCTTCGCCTTGTTTTGATTGTGCTTTTAATACTCTGTCTGTTTGCTCTCTTTTTTCCCCTAACAAAATGAGCCACCTATTTATTTTATCTCAAATATGGGTCTGGAGACCACTTTTGCGGTTTGTGTCTATGTCAGAGTGTGCCTGAGTGTGTGTGTGTGTGTGTGTGTGTCATCATTTTTCTGTGAATGAAAAATGTGATGTTTTAAAGCTAAAGGATGTTTTGTTTTTTGTAGTACATATATAAATACCTGTACAGGAAGGAGTACATAGAGGGTTTGGTTTTGGTATGATCGGAAGCACTTGTCCAACAACAGTTATAACATTTATCATGGCTTGTCTGCGTTCAGGCTTACGGTGGTCATCATTCATACACACATTATCAGCAGTATCAGTGTGGAGGGAAAGAGTACAGAGGAAACTACTGTAAAGATGATAATGTTGATTCTTTTTTTATTTTAAGCTTTGAAGTGTAAAATAACTTTGACTCTCACTATATTTAATTAAAGTTCTTTCTTCTCTGTGAAAAAAAGGTGTTGGTTTTTCACTTTGTTGCTCATAACTGTGACTCAATCTGCATTATAATGTGGAGAGCCACACATGCAAGGAAATGACGCAAGTGAGGATGCAATTAAGATGACTGAGATGCACCAATGCAGTTTTCAGTGGGGAACTTTCTTGGTCCCGCTCTGCAGGAGCCTGGAGGGAGGAGTCAGGTTGTCACCAAGATTCAACTCACCTGTGTTAACTTCCTGAATCCTCAATATAAACTGGTGGGACGAATGCTGCGTTCCAGGCAACCCGTAACTCGTGTTTTCACAACCTTCTACCAGTGAAAGTGGTGGTGATGGCACAGTGGATATGACACGTGCCTTTGGTGTGGGAGATCCGGGTTCGATTCCCACTGCAATACGTCAACCAATGTGTCCCTGAGCAAGACACTTAACCCCTAGTTGCTCCAGAGGCGTGCGACCTCTGACATATGTAATGTAATGTAATGAAAGTTCCCTGGAACGGCAGTCAAACCCATAACTTACTACTCATGAACTTGTACCAGATCGTTGTACTCCCAGTTACAGTTCTGACGTCACACACACATAAACAACAATTGTTGATGCTGTACACACGCCGGTGATTAACAGTGAGAAATAGAAATAAATAGACATAAACAGGCAACGTAAAGTTATTCGGCACATTGTAATCAAAAGAGTGTGTAATACTACAGGTTATGTTTATTAAATGAAGCCCAAAATATGTCGCCGACTAGAAATCGTTAGTATCAGGTGGTGCTAGCTAACATCAACGGTAGCTAACACTAGCTAGAGGGGTTTGTGGTTACTTTGCCTGGAACGCTACCAAGTCGTGAGTTGTGACGTGCCAGTTTTACTGTAGATAGGTTGCATTTAGTTTAGTTTCTCCTCACTTAAAATGGACCTGTTTTACTTAACATTAACTTAACTCATGTACTGTATGATCTCAGCTCTTTACCCCACCTTAAGACATTGAGCTTGTTTGCAACATTCACATCTTAGAAAGCCAAAGACTAGTCTCACTTTGCCAGACCTTCCTCCACAGCGCTGCAGAGGAGGGTCTGGCTAGGCCACACAGCATTCCAGGATGGGAAAAAACGTACTCTGAAGGTCATGAGGTGATAAGGTTTTAAGGTGTTCATGGATATAATTTATTAATTTGATACAGTGACCATCCCTAAAGGCAAGAATATCTTGTAGTTGAAGTTTTGGATATTGGAGCTTCCCACAATACTTAACATACTATAAAATAAAAGAGTTTTCAATTACTTTCAATGGCATTATCTAACCTTCAACTAGAAAATCAAGCTAAATGTTTGCCGATGTAAATATACAGTACTGACATTAAACATAATTAATCTAAGAGCTAATGCTTTGTGAAGTGGCTAGTATTTTTGTAATTTACAGAAAAGATTTTCAGTAAATAAAGTATGCAACACAGAAATTAGAAGGGCACTCGGAGAGCGCAGACCTCCACCAAGGCATGCCCTGTCACAATGTTAATGCAGTGTGAAGTCGGGAACTACATTTTCAGATTATTCCGACACCACATTAATGCAGCACAAATGCCCTATCTTACAATGTTAACGAAAGGGGAAAAATAACTTGATAACTGTGATTCGGATCTGCTCCACACATTTTATGGGTTGTTCCTTGGCCTATGCTACACCCTTCCACCACGTTTCATGAAAATCAAGCTGGTAGTTTTTCCATAATCCTGTTGACAGACCAAAAAAACAACAAACAAACAGACAAACCAAACCGAAAACATAACTTCCTTGGCAGATGTAATGAGATAAAATAAATTGATACCCTTTGAGCCATTGAGTAAAGTGAAAAACCTCTAAAATGTTGGTTTATCTTGCTTCACAAAACTGTCCACAGCTATTCATTAAAGTAATTGTTTCAATCAAACAACTTTGATTACTAAAAGACTCAAAAGACCTAGACAAAAAATATATAGAGTTAAATGTGAGATGAAATGTGAATTAAAGTGAAACTAAATAGTGACTCGTTACGACACATTCTTAACTGTTGGACTGTTCAGCTCCATTCCAGTAAAGATCACACAGCCAAAGAGGTGGTTCTCGGTCAAACTGTTACACAATATGTTGTAAAACTCAGACAGAGGAGGGTATTCACTCTGTGGGTGTATTTGTTTCATTATTTAAATCTTTTTCTTTTTATTTCTTCTCCATTCTTCTGTCACATCAAGCTGTTTCTATCTCCAGCAGCTCTGATGTTGAGCAAGTCTACTAGCACTGCCAACATTGGGTCATACACACTCACATGTGTGTGACAATACAAATTCTCTAGTGAGACCCGTTTCTGTAATGAGACAGATGGGCCCTGCCTGGAGTTAGCTATCAGCACAACCACAGGCTATGTGTGTGTGTGTGTGTGGGGTGGAGGGTGGAGCTTGGAGGGTTGAGTGTGTGTGTGTGTGTGTGTGTGTGTG
>NC_053127.1:17291275-17313775 GCF_010015445.1 Perca fluviatilis
AACCGGGTATCACAACCGGTCGCCACCGACCGGCTTGCGTAATTTTGTAGGATATCATACAAATTGTTGTGCATACGTTTTCGTACGATATCATAGTGTGATACAACTTGTGTAAAACCTTTTCACGCAAATTTCTTGTCAAGTCAACTAATTCGGGATGACAGGATAACAGACTCTCTCTACAACTAATTTGTTGTAGTTTTTTTTCCAGTCTCTGCCAGTTTCCATGCGTACAGTTAGTATGATTGTTGTTATGGTCGAACAAACAAATAAAAAAGGGAAGACTACAGACGATTGAAAGTGCAAATCCCAATAAAATCTCAATAGATCAAAACACTTACAGCTTATTGTCATAGGTGCTGCCAAAAAGAACAAAACGGAGATCTTCGATATTTTAACTTTATGATAAACTGTTTACGATAAATATAATTCATATATAATATATTGTTTATCCTGAACAATATCAACCCCTATAAATATCTCCATAGCAACGACTCTTTGTACTCCTGTCTAACTTCCGACTTTCAGGCTTTTTATTTAGCTGGATATATAATTTGTTGCGTCTACATATGAAAGATCATACACCGCACTCGTGGGCGGTCGTTGAGCCTCCATCTAAAACTCTGCCATTTCGACCAGTTGACAATTCGTAACATAGAAATAAAATGGATTATGGATTATTTTATTTCTATAGTTTGCAGCTGACTTTACAAGCTGACTTCGCTATTGGCTGTTGAAACAGGCGACGTCTCTTACGTTCTAAAACCAGCCACTGGCGACTTGATAAGATGAGTCTCAGGCGATGCCATCAGCTGGCTTGAGTCAAGCTGAGACAGGCCTGTTCAGACGGCTGCAACTTTTCCCTGCAAAATTCTAAAACAGTTTTGTCTCATCGTGAATCTTAGGTATGAACTGGGGTTTAGTCACTTTATATGTGGAACTGTGACATAATCACTTATACTACCTAATCATTACCCACTGCCAGGAGGGTGAGATTATCAATTAGTTGATGCCCAGAAATGTGTGGTGATTGGCAGGGATGAGTGATGATGATATCATCCTGTTGATGGCCAGAAAAAATGGAAATTACAGCACTTCTGGTTTGCATGGTGAAGATGATGTCACTGCCATTGTGTGAAGGCTGTGTGCACATGTGCGTGTGTGTCGGACTACGGAATGTGGATGTGATATCATCACATCCCACAGGGAGAAATGCCTATCCCAGTCATCACAAGGATCTCACACACACACACACACACACACACATACACACACACACACACACACACACACACAGACCACACACAGTGCTCTGGCAGTGCTCTTGTCCAGCCGCTGTGTTAAAGGCCAGACGTAAAAGTCAAATGTCAGGATCGTGAGTTTCCGTTCACCTTGCAGAAACACTGAATATGTTACTGAGAAGGCCTGAGCTTCTGCATAAAAAGCTTCTGCCAAACAGCAGGACACGCCACAGTACATCGTGAGAGAAGGGACAGGAGAATTATGCTTGAATAGTCATATACATCCTAACATCCACATACACAAGAACAGCTCATACAAGCAGCTGAACACAAGTTTTCTGATGTAATATTCAAGTAATGCAATTCTTGTATTTCTTGATTTGGAGATTAAAGGTCCCATGGCATGACAATTTCACTTTATGAGTTTTTTTAACATTAATATGCGTTCTCCCAGCCTGTCTATGGTCCCCCAGTGGCTAGAAATTGCGATAGGTGTAAACCGAGCCCTGGGTATCCTGCTCTGCCTTTGAGAAAATGAAAGCTCAGATGGGCCGATCTGGAATCTTCTCCTTATGAGGTCATAAGGAGCAAGGTTACCTCCCCTTTCTCTGCTTTGCCCGCCCAGAGAATTTGACCAACCCATGAGAGAGAGACATCATGGCTTTCAAAGGAGCAAAGTGGCAGTTGGTCAAGGCCACACCCCCACCCTCCACCTTGCCCCACCCCCTCTCCTCCTCAATAGCTACAGACACAGAAATGGCACATACTAAGGAAAGCTCATTGTGGGACTGGCTCTAGTGGCTGTAATTCTGCACCAAGACTTCAGATACAGTATTAGGGGACCACTAAGGTCTATATAAAAGTATCCAAAGAGCACCATGTCATGGGGCCTTTAAAAGGTTCTGGGCATGATTATTGGCATTCAGTGAAAACAAAGGACCAACCTCAGACCTTTTGCACCTCTCGCTCTCATTTCATCCATCTATTGTTCATATTAATAAAGGCCCAAAATGCCAAAAATAATTTTGTTTGTACCTGTAATCTTTGAAGCAAGGGTGACACAAAAATCACAGCTACACATCCAAGTGTAAAGAAGTGTTGTAAAAGCCAACAAAAAAAAGAAAAGCTGATGCATTAAAAGGGCATAAATAACTCCTAAAAAACACCTAAACTAGCTAAATCACTCTCAAGCGTTAGATCGGAAACAACAGGATATACATATTTGAATGCTGCAAGTTGGATTGCTCCAACAGAGTTTTGTTGTGTAAATATATATGAAAATAAAGATCAATCTATCTATACTTTTGGCCATCAGCCCCTACCAGCCGGTCTGCAGCCTGCTGACACAACATTCTGTGAAAACCCTGGACAGAAGACATGAAACTGTTGGTAAGTTTGTATAAGTGCCATTTTTTGCTCACATCACATGCTAACCCTGTTTTGTCATTGTCATGAAAGAGGACAGTGCCTCACATTTACCCATATACAGTAGACACTTTCATTTACCAATCGGGGACAGTTTGAGACCAACCAACCTTGGATGACTGCTCTTCCACTAGCTGAAACTTTTGATTTTTTATTTTGAACAAAATGCTTTTTCCTGCTGCAGGAAAACGTAAACTGCATCAGTTACTGGTCTCCATATAATTTTATCACTAACCTCCAGCCCAATATGAACTGATTGGAACAGCAGATGTCAAATTTTGACCTGAGTCTACATTGAATCCCCACCGCGTTATTTCATTGAACAATAAAAAGAAGAAAAACAGACATATATTTATAAGAAATATGTATTACTTTAACCTCCCGGGGCAGAGCTCACTCCCCCATAATCCTCTCTATCTCCCTGAGTGTTGCTGTTGAACGCAAGCCAATTGAATAATGCCTCTGCCAAGTCAACCCCGTGTGTGTGTGTATGTGTGTGTGTGTTTAACTGAACCCCTGGTTTTAGCTAATTTTTGAAAAATTTGAGCAGGGGGAGCTTACAGCACATAAACACACACACACGCACACAAACACACACACACACACACACACACAAATCCACATGTTTTTACAGTTTCTCAACATATCCCCAGTGCAGCCCTCTGAATTTGTGCTGCCAGCTGAGTGCTCAGGCAGGAGGTGTGCAGCGTCCACTGACCCCCTCTGAGACCCCTGGGAGCCTTTTTCAGAGAACCGTGGCTCGGGTGTGTAACACCGAGCACTGTGCGAGGTTTGATCTCCTGCTGCTCTCCTGCTGCAGTAAACACAGAAACACACCACCAGGGATTGAAATGTTATCAATAGTTCATCAGCTGCCCTGGACTTTAACCCTTGGATGCAGAGCTGCATTCTAGCAGACCTCGCAGCCACACATCTTGTTTAAAAAAATAAATAAAATAGTTTTCTCAGCAATGCTTCACTTAAATTGTTTATGTAAATAAAAAGTAATTCTGTATTATTTTTGATGAAAGCTAAATAACTTTTTATACAACTTTTTGTAACTTTACTGATTGTGTTCTACTGTTTTCAGCAATTTGGTCCAATGGAAAATAGTTTTTTGAGACTTTCACCAAAAGTAGATTGTTGTACATAAAAACTCTTAAGAAGAAGAGTTTAAAAACCAAACTTTTTTTAAATTTTTACATTTGTGGTTGTGCACAGATTAAACAAACAAGTATGTTAACTGGTGAGCCATGCAGGCTAGCTGTTTCCACCTGCTTCAAACCTTTATTCTATAGGCTAACAACATCCTGACTCCAGTCTTGCTCTCAGCAATAAAGTCTGGCAATGGGAGGGATCAGACCTTGGATATTTTATACATTAAAGACCGTACACACCTATGATTCACCTACACAGGTGTTTTCACTTAATGTTGCCTGATTAGACCTCTTCTTAAGACGGTGTGGCATCAGTCTCACTCTCCTGCTAACAGCAAAACTGTAGACAGAAAATTCTGGTCCAAACCTGTTTGAGAATTAATGACAGTTCAGTACAGTGGTGGAAACTACTTGGGATCAAAGCATTCAGACAGAAAACAGCCCTGTGTTGAACATAAAGAGCTTGGTGTTGGTAGGTGTCGCTTGAGGTATTGGTGAGACGATGAAATCCAAGCCAGTTTGAGTAATGACTTTGAAGGCTTATCAGACTCCAGAATGCTGCTCAACTATGGAAAGTTATTACACTTACAATAATTGTATCCTTTGTCTGGATGGTCTGTAGGTAAACAGTAGACATAAGCCTTTTACATTACAAATAAATCTACCACTTGTACTGTTTTAAAGTTTAGAGAACTTTTCTGCTATGCAAAAACATGGCTGTTAGGGATGCCAACTCATTGATCATTTTCTTGTCCTAACAGTGAAGCCACACGTACATGGTTATTTTTTTAAACGTAGCTTTTTCTCAGTGTTTTGGCCCTTTGGCACACGCAAATGGCATTTTAGGTCACTGAAAAAATGGCTTTTGGAAAACTCCGACCAGGGTGAAGACTTTAAAAGAATGCTGTTTTATTGTTCTCGTGTAGACAGGAAGAACAGAGTTTTGGGCTTGTAACGTCAAAGTGTGCGCCGTTATGTCCTTTTGTGAGGAGTCATAAATTAAAGTGATGGTTCGGAGTAATTTCACCCTAGGGTCCTTTGCACCATTACCTCGATCCAAACAACCCCCCAAAAGCTTTTTTCACCTTGGTCGAATATTAGACGAGTTAGTGTTATCAGCTGAATAGCTTAGCGCAGGAGCTAATGGATCCAGGCTTGTGTCTCGTAAATGACCCCACTAATAATGCCCGAAATGATACCAATACCAGTAAGACGAGTGCTTAGTGACGTCTACAAATTACAACACCGAAAAGAGATACAACAAAAATATTTATTAATTTTACTTTTTTTTTTAAGTAAGTGCTGTAGTATAACTAGCAGGAGACAAGTTATAATTGAGGTAAGTTTGGAGACATTACCTTTTTTAATCATTAAATTATATATAATATTTTTGTTGTATCTCTTTTCGGTGTTGTAATTTGTAGACGGCCCTAAGCGCTCTAGCAGCAGCAACAGCAGCAAAGACGAGAAGCCAACAGGCAAGTGTTATTTACATAAACTTCTGGTGTACTTACAAACTTTCCAATCCATCGTTTTATGAGTGCATAACCTATTTGTACTAGTGTAGAAGTTTGGTATCATTTTGGGCATTATTAGTGGGGTAACTTACGAGATACAAGCCTGGATCCATTAGCCCCTGCGCTAAGCTATTCAGCTGATAACGCTAACTCGTCCAATGTTCGACCCAGGTGAAAAAAGGCATTTTCTCATATCTGTGCGTAAAGTTGTGGCAAAAACATAAAACAAATACTGTTGGAACATCTAAATCATCATGTTCAGGAATATCTGAAACTTTCCTTTACAGTAACATCTTACATTTTGGTGAAACAGGAGTAACTGAACTCCCATCACACTCTTTATGGCTGACAAGAGTGCTTTAACTCCCTTCACTTATCACATCCTAATCTGCACACACAGACACAGACACACACACACACACACATACACACACACACACACACACACACACAAAAGGCATAACTTGTACTGTAGGTCAACACACTCAAGTCCACGACGCCACGTACACAAATATGTGTATGCCATACTGTATGGACACTCTCTCACACACACAAGTGGAATGGACACACACAAACACACAGTCTAATACACTCATGTCCAACTGGGTTGTTTTTCTAAGGGGTGTTTATGTAAAGGAAGTTGGATCCTGAAACTCGCTGCATACTTCACATTTATGAAGGTTGGAAACGGCCCGACTGCTGATATGATTACACCAAAAAGCAAGCAGGAAAAAGCTCTGACATTCTCATATGGAAGCCATTATCCTTTCTCTAAATCGCTTTCTCTCTCTATTTATCTTCACCTTTTCTTCTATCCCCTGTCTCTCCCCCATTCTCTTAATTTCTCTTTTCTTTTCATTCTTCTCAGTTTCTCACATGCTGTTTGTGTTTATGAGTGTTTGCTTTGCACAAGCTGCATGCGTGTGTATCGACGCCTGCTATGAACTGTTTTGTGTAGTCACAAACATCAGAAGTGAGGCGCACAAATACACACATGCAGGGAAATAGTTTGATTAATGGCTAGTTGGCCTGACTTTTCTCTCTGGATCAGCCACAGTGTTAGGCATTAAAAAACTATAATTCACTGACACCCCACCAGATCTGTGTGTGTGTGTGTGTGTGTGTGTGTGTTGTGTGTGTGTGTGTGTGTGTGTGTGTGTGTGTGTGTGTGTGTGTGTGTGTGTGTGTGTGTTTCTCATAAGCCCTCTCCGCCCATCAATCCACTCCCAAATGACATCAGAGTAAGGAGTTAGAACACAGTGCATGACTGACAGAGACCAGGACAAGAGAGGGGATAAACCCTGACGGCGTGTGTGTGTGTGTGTGTGTGTGTGTGTGTGTGTGTGTGTGTGTGTGTGTGTGTGTGTGTGTGTGTGTGTGTGAGAGAGAGAGAGAGAGAGAGAGCGCTCTCACGCCCTGGATGCTGCAATGACACAATCATCTTTGGCTGAACAGAGTTGGTTTAGACAGAAGAGAGAGACACACACACACACACACAATCACACTGAAACTGAGATCCACCCTGCCTTACTGCAGCTCAGTTTCCAAACATTGCATCAAATTCCCAGAAATATGACGACAGAAACCTGAGAAGCCAGAGCGAGTCTCTTGCTGACCTCCACATCCTGCACATACAGAGGAGTCACCGCTGAAAGTGTTTTTCAAACTCATTTTAAATGGATATTTTTACCTGGATGTATGAAACTAACCAGGCCCTCTTAACAACAACATCTATAACAGAGAGGTGATGGTCAGACTTCCAAAATCAACAATTTCGACAATCAACATCTGCACACATTGTCAAACTGTTACGTCTGTCTTGTTTTTCTAGTTCTGGCCATCATTTCCATCTCTTACAGGGGTGGAATCTATCTATATCCAATACATGTACTCAAGTACTACATATTATATTTTCACTCTAATTTAGAGGGAAATATGGTACTTTTTACCTAACTACATTTACTTGACATTTACTAGTTACTTTGCAGATTAAGAATTTTAAATCTTAAAAAAACTCTCATGAGCTTGTAAAATGTGACGCATTGTTATACAGTAAATTACATAAACCACACAACTGTATATAAAAAGTGTAAACTAAACTCTACAGCAGCCAGAGCCTGCAGCCAGCTACATCATTAAAATGCTGCTTACATATTAATGAATCAGTAATTATATATCCAATTATGTAATATTGTAACACTGACAAAGCCCATTTTGATAATACATTATTTTACTTAAAGCGGCTATAATCAGTTTGTTTGTGTGCTGCTTGTGTTTATTTCCCCCTTGGACTTCCTTTTAGACTTCTTTTGCTGCTTTCCCAGATCTCAGCTCTCAGCTATTAACTTAGTGAGTACCATGTTATTATCACTAACATGACTATTGGCAAAAACTACAAAAACAAGATACATGTTGTAATAATTTACAATTTCTGATGGAACAAAATTAAACTAAAGAATATGTTATTTTTAGTAGCTCCAGCCACTGGTTAACAATATAGAGTAACAAGATAAATGCTGCTCTCAGTATAAAACAGATAAATGTAATGTTCATGTAAGAAAAAACCTGAAGCTTTTATAAAAAGCATGCTGCGGCTGTCTGTCTCCCATAAATAGAATAGACCAGGGTCAATTTAGGACAACTTTAACATTTGCAACACAATAGTTTGAGGTCTACCACATATCACCACCAGAGAGGAGCAGGAGGTAAAGAAAGACAGACTACAAGAGCGGATACGCTAGGAGAAACTGAGAGACAAAATAAAATAAAATCTGGGAAAGACAGAGAGAGAGATTCATATGCCAGGTGTCCCTGGAGTCTTACATTGTTTTTCTCCTGCGGTCAGAGCCTCCGTGTTGGGTTCTGGTTTGGGTTAGGTCTGATATGTTACTCTATTGAAAACACTGGCATTGCAGTGGGACAGCCTGGGAATGTGGCAGGGGCAAACACAGGAAAAATGAGCTGAGAAATGTCTGTTTGTTGCAGAGAACAAAAGGGGAGCGTTCATTTTAGGAGAAAGTCTTAAGTCCACATGCTTTCCTTTCTGTGGATTTGTACCTGTCAGCTTGAATGTATTGAAGTGTGTTTGTGCATGAAAACCCAGCTAGAGAGAGGGCGGGTCTTTTTCTCCACCCTGCGGTGTGATTGGTGGTTGTTGTCCTTGTTGATGGATTGATCGAGGCTGCTCTCCTGCAGTTGGTTGAAGGGTTAATCCATCATTCACCTGTCCAGGTGCACTGCAGCCATTTACTCTCCTCTCACCTCATCTCACTTCTCATCCTCCTCATTCACCTCCTTTCATACGTTTTTGTGTGCTTTGCTAAAATTGGATGGGGACAATATACTCAGATATGCAGAACTGTGTAAAAGGTTACGAAATATAAGAAAGTTAGTAGTTTTATTTTGTAAAAGGTTTTGTACTTTTCTCTCATTAACCCACCAGAATACAGTAATGAATTATATCCTGGGCTACCAGGGAGAAAAAAATGACTTTTTTACAGATTGCACCAAACACTGTAGCTCTTTAATGTCTGCCTACTGTACATTGTCAGATTTTAAGCTTTGCAACCTCTTATTAGCCTTACACTACACAATAGTCAGTATGTCTGACATGCTAAACAGCTGTGACTCCGGCAGACCTCCCAGGTATTTTACACATCCCCAGAACACAATCAAAATCTGCTGAAACTGCATTTCATTTTGAGATGGTGGAGGGGTCTGCTTGCTGACCCGAGATCTGCTCTGAAAATATGCTCAAGAATGACAGCGTCTCTGTGTTTTAAACTTTTCTATTTCATACTATAGCCCTTAATTTATAACTTTAAGCACTGGCATTATTAATGTAGGAATAGAAGAACAAAATGTGTGTGTTTTCTGTCAGTAGAGTGACGTATGAGTAGGATGACATATGAAGTATTGTTTCAATTTTCAAATAGTTTTTAATATCTGTCTTTCCTCCTGTGAATACCTACACACTGAGCTTTCTTTTGTAAAAATAAACTGTGCACATGCTGTACATATTTTGTGGTCTTGTAAGTAGAGCGCGGTAGTACAGCTGCCAGTAGACAGCCATGCTTAAAATGCATGTACTCATGGTACTGCAAAGTGTTTCGGACTTCGTTCCATCACATGGCTTACATTAATGGAGTATGCTACAATCTCCTCTCCGGCAGATCATATGAAATAATTTGCCTTTTATGTCTGTCTTATGATTTTCATATCGGCCTACAAGCAGAGATATCTTTGGCCGGTACACACAGCGCTTACAGCAACTGGATGTCAGAGCACGGGATCACCCACGTTGCAGTGAAGAAGCAGCTTTTCAAGGTGTTGCATTGGCCTCGCTTGCATTCTAGCGTTTCAGAGCAACACCTGTGATTGTCTGGCACCTTTCTCTGGGCTGATGTTGAAGTAGAAGTGTAGGCTCCAGTTATAGTTCTTCCCATCTGGATTGTTGGTATTTTAATTCTTCAGCAAACAGCAGCATTTGATACAGAACACAAATAGCATTTTAGTTTGCATGACTGCAGCATAAACTCATTTTAGCGTCCAGCTACAACTGAGAGAAGCTTAACTTCTCTTGCATTTTCTCATGATAGGAGACTTACATTCTACTATATAAACATACACACACAAACACACACACACACACACACACACACATATGTGCAACAACATCATAAAGACCAACAACATGCAGCCAGAACACCCCCCACCCCCTTAGCCCTTTCCCTGCTTCCCTCCACCCCTTGTCCAGTTCAATATATGTTGTACACCAAGTGTGCTATGTTGGTGGTGGTCCAAAGGAAAGCACCTAACACACAGACACACAGACATATACACACACACACACACACACACACACACACACACTGCGAGGGTGGTAATCCCACTTTCTGTGAACCATGTGGAAGCCATTGCTGTGTAATCTGTTGTAATTGTGTTGTATTTGAGAGAGAGCTGGTCTACATTACCTACTTCATTACCGTGTGTGTGTGTGTGTGTGTGTGTGTGTGTGTGTGTGTGTGTGTGTGTGTGTGTGTGTGTGTGTGTGTGTGTGTGTGTGTGTGTGTGTGTGTGTGTGTGTGTACACTGTTGAAGTACAAGAGGCAGAGCGAGAAATGGATATAAAAAGAAAAGATTGATATAAAAGAAGGGGGAATAGTAAACACCAGCGTGATGAGACATTATTCACACATCGTAACAGTTTATCTTACATCCCTCTGAAATATTTGAATAAAACTACTTCATAACCTAAAGTTCATGCAGCGCATTAAACAACCCAGTGATCATGCTCTGTGCAGACATACATTCAGAGTGGGATACACATGCAAATCCACACACCATTACACACACAGATTGCATAATTACACATAATGGATTGAGGGCTGCAGCACTCGAAACGTAAATCTAGCATGTATTTAAGTACACAGACCTCACTCTGTGTGGTTTACCTGTTAACAAGCTGAAATGAACCATGATATATGCTACTTGATTCAAGTAATCATCTAAACAAGCTTAAATCAAAAAGTGGTACATTATGAGTCTGGAAAGAAAGGAAATAAAAAATAACATAAACGAGTGAAGTTGGAATGTGCAAAAGAATGGCAAACCGACAAGAGCCACTACAAAATTATAGGTTTACATTTTTTCAAGTCTATCTGAAAACAATGCTGAACACATGCCTAATTTATTTTGAAAGGTTGCAGCAATTGTTTGTCCTATCCAAACCAGCCACAAAGAGATCCCTTTCTAAAGCAGTTTAAATGTATGTGACGGAGGACAAAATCCACGAACGATGTTCTGTGCAAGAAGACATTGTGAAGTTCAGCTGAAAGTAATATGGGGATTCAGGGGATTAGACTAAACAAATGGGTATCATCAAAGATTAGAGCCATTTTAGTATGAAAGTTACTTTTTTGTGCTTCTAACAGCACAGGGAAGACAAAGCACGTGGTACCAAAAAGACTGTCGCTTCAGCTGGACGTTACAATTAATTTTGGACTGGGGATTTACATGAAGGGAATGAAAGCAATGCCAATTTCCCCCAAGATTGTCTTAAAAAATTATAACCATATAGCCGTAAGCTGTCTCCAGCTTTCAAATACATCTCCAATATTTACCCGGGGTTTGTTACATCTCTGGTCACGCAACTGTTAGAAAAATGCCGGGGTTTTTTAGGTCGGTAGTGTATCTCCGTTGATCCCGTTCGTTTGTTTGCCGCTTCCATGGCTGTACTAACGTTACAGCTGTAGCATATTGGGTTTACGTATTCACAGGTATATCTGTAACCCGGACTGGCTGTCAAACTGGGCAGTTGATACCAACACACAGACCAAAAGACAAACAGACATTATATATGATGAGAATGTTTTCAAACACCCCTAAGCTCAAAATGGATCACATGACTAGATCAGAGCTAAAATTATCATGCTTCGTTAATCTGATGAGATAAGCAAAAACTTTCTGAGAAGTCCAGCCAGATACCTGCCTCATCCTCTCAGGTCTGCAATCAGCCCTCCTGGGTGAATCCAGAGTGGAGCCTCCTGGTGCATCACTCACAGAACTGCTCACCGGTCAGCCCTGCCAATGCTGCAGTGATCGATGCACTGGATTCCTGGCTGCGCACTCACCTTCATCCATCCTCAGGAGAAAGCAAAAGAGAGAAAACAGAAAGAAAGATGGAGATTTAGGCATCAAGAGAGAAGCAGAGCCAGAGAGAAGAAGATAGTCACAAAAAACATCTCTCAGCGCCCTGCAGAGTGAGATAAATAGGAAGGGCTGTCCGATACATGAGCTGATGAATGAATGAGCTACCACCTTCCCCAATAGCCTCCCATCACCTTCCTCTTCTACACACATCCTCACTCCCTCTGTTTATTTATTTACTTCAGCAGAGCAGCGTGGGACAAGAGAGGAGAGGTGATGAATGGAACGGAAAGTCATACAGGGCAGGAGCAGCATTTGGACTGTGTGTGTGTGTGTGTGTGTGTGTGTGTGCGTGTGTGTGCGTGCGTGCGTGCGTGCGTGCGTGCGTGCGTGCGTGCGTGCGTGTGTTCTTTCCTTATGATAACTAGTTTCAGGCCTTTCAAGTTTTTACATTTTTCTAAAGCGATGTAATGTTGGTCAGTCCACATCTCTTCCAGAGATCAGTTTATGGTTTGAATTGGGGTTTAAGTTTAACACTTAGAGATTACAACAAGCAGTGACTACCAGGAGCCAAATGTTGAAGCCAGTGTGGAAGTCAAGATTCAGTTCCTCCAACGACTCCAAGAAAAGTCTCACTGCACTGACGTCAGTGGGAAAGACCACAACTTGAAAACAACTTGAGGTCTTTCTGGTGTATGTATTCAGAATTTTCAAAAACAGTGCTGAGGAAATATATTGAGATCTGTGTGGTTAAAGACACAACGCTGAGTCACAGGGTTATCTGGCAATGTAATCCCGGTATTGTTGTTAATAACTAAGGTGTCAAAGTTGTGTTTCCAGTTGGACACAGTAAAACTGCCTATTGGCCAATATGAATACCCCATTCAGACATCTGTACTTCAAATAATGAACGTACTTGATGCACTGCAATGTTGATTTACATTTTTACTTTAACTCTGATGCATAAAGAAAAAATGCTCATGGACAGTAAGAGATGACAAATGTCCTGAAAACTGCCTCAGATTGTAAAGAAATAGAACAACATGTTGGGAGTGTGGTGAGAAAGGGGTGTATTTTGCTTTTTTTTGCCGAGCCTGAGATCAGAAGTTTGATTTAAATTATTATTGAAGATGATTGATTGGTTTACATGTAATACAATCACATACAGTAATGTATTTATAATATATACATATGTAACAATATATACATATTTATGGAGTATCGCCAGTAATTCCTCTACTCAAGATAAAATTAACATGCCTCTGTTGTCAAGGTAACATGTGTGTCGGAAAGGGCTGTCCTGGTCCTTATATTTTCACCACTTTAAGCCCTTGCAGCCTCAAGCACTCACACATTTATGCTGAGCATGCAGGTGATGTCGATAAAAGTCTCTGAGGGTTCAGGGCTTATAAAAGAATAGGATGAATTTTGAGATTGGCCAGTGGTGACAGTATCATGTTCATGCTGGCTACATGCCAACTCAGCCTTCTTAACCTAAGGCTTGTGTGTGAGTAACTTCAGTTCACACAATCAAAATCAAACTTTATTCATTCAATGTCTTCATTCATTCCTCATTCAGGAAAACTGGTACCTTTCCCAGAAGTTCTTTAAATTAAACAACAAAATACATTGTTTGTCCATTCCCTAGAACGACACAAAGCATTTCCTGATCTGACGCTCCTTGGCAGGACGACATCATTTGCAGTGTTGTGCTCTCTCAGTTTAACTTCGTTCAATAGGGTGCCAGATTTCTATAGAGCCTTCAAGGCCAAAACTCGGCTAAAAAACAGCGTAAACAGGCCTTAATATGTATTGGAAAAAACACCCAATCTGGCAACACCAGCCGCCAGTGTCGCACCGCCGCATGCATCATCAAAACAAAAAGCAGCATAGAGGCGACGAAGCAGCAAGGAGGCTTCGTATGATCATTTAAACGAGTTTCATGACAAGGTCGGTGAGGATGGGAAAAATCTTACATTTCTGTGCAAACTTTGCCCGCCGGTTTTCAAAAAGAAAATCCGCACTTCAGTCACATCCACAGCAAACCTGAAACGGCACATTGAACTGATTGGATATGAAGATGAAATCTGAAGCATAGTTTCAGTGTTAAAACTGATAAAATAATTGCTGTCTGTGATTCTATATGGGCTGTGGCAATGATTTTGAAAAATAATAGCTCGCAGCAACATATGGAAAAAAAGAACTATGAACTAGTTCATTTTTGGAACTGTGAACTTAGTTCAAAATTTTGAAGTATGAACTATGAACTGAACTAGTTCATTTTAAAATTTGTGAACTGAACTTTGAACTAGTTCATGTAGAAAGTGAACTTTCCCAACACTGGTCATTTGTCTGTGCCTTCCAAAACAGTTAGAAATCACTGTTGTTTGGTCAGGTTTAGGAACAAACACAACATGGTTAGGTTTAGGGAAAGATCATGGTTTGGGTTGAAAAAGGTAGTTCATTAGGGGACCTTTGCCGTTATGGTAACAATAATAAACACCTAGTTAAGGTTAGGGAAGGACTGCAGTCATAAGGTAGGGTAATCTTTATCATCCCTAAGGGGCAATTTGTTGCACAGCCAGTAGTGATACAATCATCACACCAATCATCACTCAAACAATGCACACTAATTATGTAGGGTTTTTCAACAGACCATTAGCAGAATTAATTCTTAAAGCTATTGGTCCTGCATCTTAGCAGGTGATATTTGCGAACAGTTGGAAGCAGCCTGAACAAACTAAACAAAGTGTGGCTAAGGTCCGCAAGACTTGGCTGAGCTGTCTCTGTGTCTCTGACTTTCTACACTTTGGAACGGTCATTTAGATTTGTGTCTGCAATTTGACTGCACATTCTAACAATACCTTCTAACCTGTTCCTGTTTTTCAATGACCCAAACCAACACATTTTAAAAGAAACCGCTATTGACTGGGAATGAAACAGGAAGTGAACAGCTGTCTTCCGTAAAGTCCGTTGTTTTGTTGACCCAACCATCCGCCGCAACCAACTCCCTGTATTGACTTTGCTTCAATACTAACGCTTCCTGACTTACTCCTTTGCTCCCGTCATAATTACTTTGGCTGATAGAGGGCTTTGTCATTTTAACGTAACCTTATGTTGTTTTGGGCCACTCGGGATGCTGTTGTTTAGGATAGTCTGATGATTTCATATAGTAAAAAGTCAACACTTTCGGTATAGTACCTTTAGAACCGTAGGTCACCCATACAGACATGTAACTAAACACTTGATCTGTTTTGCGTTTTCACCGCACATGATAGGCTACTCTTAAATGTAGGCAGGGTAGTTACCGGATGGTAATAGCGATGGACAGTCATGCACTGAGAAACAAGCTGAAAGACCATTTTCACCACACATTGATTGCCTGGCGTTTACTAACTGAGTGGTGTCCACCTGTCTATTCACATGAGGAGTGCAGTGAGACCCCCGCAGATCCACGCAACTACGCAGGCGAAGTGTGAAGCCCTCAATGTGTAACTGCACTGAACTGAACTGAAACGGATCGGACTGCTCGGTGCAAACAATGCTGGCTCAAAGAAAGACATGTCTGCACTGTTTTTTCTGGTTTTGTAGACTATGTGACTCTAATTCATAAACACACAGACATGCTGAATAAATTGAGTCATATTAGAACAAGCCTTTAGTGACCAAAGCAAATCCTAGTATTCAATTTTGAAGAAATTTTATTGAGAGTGAAGTCACCTGAACTGAAGAATCTCTGTGTTGCTTGAGGACATGAAAGGCAAACAGTCTTTTGGAAGAATAAATTAAGGGCTCTGATCACTTCCTCTTTTTTGTCTCATCTCATCCTCTCTTCCTTCGCTTCCTCCATACAGATTTGACGTATAGAGACTTCCATCTCAATGTGTGTGAATGCTTGGCTCTTTGCGCTGACTGGTTTATTTACAAAGCATTCAGAGTGTTATGAAGAATATGTGTGTGAGTGACTTTCTTTGCTTGTGTATAAATGTTTACATGGCTCAGGAATGTTCTGAAATGTGATCTTCTCGCCAGAGAGTGCCAACAGCCACATAAACACACACACACACACACACACACAGTACAGCTCTGGTGAACATTACTGGTTGGGTGTGCTGGTTATACGGTTGGTTAGAACAGTTTATTCAATGCATTCCTCTTCCATCCAAAACTGAAAACACAGCACAGAAATGTCCTGGAGAAATGTATTGTCATTTTACACACAAACACGCGCACACGCGCACACACACACACACACACACACACACAGTATGTCATTATTGTGGTGTTGGTTGCATCAGGGCAGAGGGACACAAAATGAATCAGAGCTTGGATATGTTGAATTGACCTCTGATAAAACAAATTCTACAGAGCTAAAGAGGCACTACTTGATCCCAAACCCCCACCCCACCCACGCAACACACAAACACACACACACACACACACACACACACACAGGATAGTGGGCCAGGGGTGAGCCCGGCTGTTTGACAACTAATGAAGCAGGTCTCAAAGACAAGATGGCACTTGCTGCCATTTTCACTCTGAACACAGACACAGACCCAGACACACACACACACACACACACACACACACACACACACACACACACACACACACACACCATCATGACTCTGAATAACAATCACAACAAATGAAAGTGGCTGTGAGGGGAAAACTTTCCTCATTGTCTGTTTTAATTTGAGTCTTATTTAACGAGTCGACAATCAAACGTCGGATAAGGGGGTGGGTGGCGGGCGAGGCATCGCACAGAGACGGCAAAAGATGCTGAGAGGGGGAGAAGAGAGGAAAACGACAGAGAGACATCAGACTCCATCAGTCTGAAAATAGAGCAGTTTTTTGTTTCATCCGACAGGGAGAGGTGTCGATAATTAGGCTCTGTCAGGTAGAGTGGGGAGTGTGTGTGTGTGTGTGTGTGTGTGTGTGTGTGTGTGTGTGTGTGTGTGTGTGTGTGTGTGTGTGTGTGTGTGTGTGTGTGTGTGTGTGTCTGTATGTGTGTGAGTGTCTGTGTCTGTGTGTGTGCGTGTGCATGTGCATGTGCATGTGCACGCACAGAGTTCCTGACAGTATGTGCTGAGAGCACTGTAAATGCATGGGTAATGGTTGTCAGTGTATGACAGCTATAAATGGCCCTTTAGTTCTCTTCCCAGCACCACATTGACACACACACACACACACACACACACACACCTTCTCTCTTTTCCTTTCCCACGCACACACATACACAGTCAGCACCTACACTGCTAAGTTAGAGCAAAAGATCTTCATTTTCATGTTCATCGACTTAATTATCATGAGAACCAACACTTGCCCGCCTCTCCACTCAAGGGAGTGACACTTAGAATGAGGATGTTGGAGGTTCCCATGCAGCTTGTTAACATCAGGTACCTTAAAATACTGTATGAACCTACTTGACTGACGAATGATTGTAAATGATTATTTGTTGTTCGTTATGGAGAGTTTTATTTCAAAGATACATGACATTTGATCGCTATAATTAGCTAATATAAAAATTAAGTCTATTTAATTTGACTTACAGTAATGTCTGCCACTCTTGCAGAATGAGAATTACATGAAAATGAAAACATTTCTTTTTTAATTTATTTGAAAAGTCATCTCCATTAAAAGGTCATCATGATGTCATTTATGTATGGTTATTGTTATACCACCACTCCATCTAAACGGCAGAAGATGTTGCTTTGCACTGGAGAACTTTAGTGATGTTGAAGTGATGTTTAAGAATCAGATCGATTGGAAGGATGGGATGGTAGTGTGTTTTTTTTACAAAAATACAAATGAAAAAGAGGTGAAATGAACCCTGTTAGAAAAGAAATAAAAGACAACAATTTGAAATTGAAGAAAAGAAAGAGGAAAAACCAACAGTTTACAGCAGGCTGCCATCCACTCTACAGGGTGAGCTAGACTGATACAAAGCTGAGATCGATTACATCTTAGGTGCAATGAAATCCAATGATGTATCAGAATTATTGATGCACGATTAATTACATAATCTTGTCACATCCTCTTCTTCATTATATTCATATAAGTGTAGTTGATGGAAACATATATTGATTCACATTTTATGTGGGTGAAATTTTGAAATTTGAAATTAGCTTGAAACTTGTGCAGCAATTTATTGAAGAAACACAATTGATCTCTTGTTGATCTGCAGTATCTGTAATGATTTTTGAGACACATGTTAATTTGTGTTCTTTCCTATTGTCCAATGATAAAAGTAAAGGAGAATAAAGCTTATTTTTATTTATATAAAAGGCCTCTTTTACAGAAGACATTTTGACATGTCATAGAAATACACAGCCATGACACATGTTGTGTGAGATGGTAACTACGTGGTGAGAGATGATCAACGACATGGTCATCCTAGAAAAGGGTTAAAGGGCAAATGTGTTGCTTTTGAAAAATGATCCCTTAAAAAATATTCTTGGCTACTAAAATAGGTTTCTAAACTATCTATCACTCACTGTCTGTGTTGCTCACATAAACACACACCCTCAGCAAGATCACAGTTCAGACAGCCGGATAATAACATTACAACTAATGGACTCTCATCTGTTTATTCATAAAGGTTTCCGCTCTATTTTTGTCTGTGTTGTGTGTGTGTGTGTGTGTGTGTGTGTACGTGTATGTGTACAGGCAGTGAAGACCGTTTTCAGCGGTTTCACGTTGCGTCTCGGGGGACACTGTGGTGACTATACCCAGAGTGCTTTGCTGCACAGGCAGGTCTGTGTGGGAGTGAGCTGGTAGTTTTATTACATTACTGTCAGGCACAGAGACCCACTGTAGCACAGCATCAGGATGCACACTAATCCACCAGCAACTAGACTGTGTGTGTGTGTGTGTGTGTGCGTGTGCGTGTGTGTCTCGCAGCGCTTCTACGATATTTTTGATATTAGAGCTTTTTCCAATGATCTTTCAATGCCTCTGTAGTAATTTTTAAAGATAATTTTTTGGGGCTTTTCCACCTTTAATTTGTCAGGACAGCTAGGTGAGAAAGGGGGAAGACATGCAGGAAACAGGTCAGATTCAAACCCAGAACTTCTGCGTCAAGGCATAAACCTCTCAGTATATGTGCGCCTGCTCTATCCACTGAGCCAACCCAGCCACCCTCTGTAGTTATTGTGATCCAGACATGCTCTATGTGTGTGAATGTGTGTGTTCATAAAAGAGAAGGAGAGTGTGTGTTGTGGAGAGTGATGTATGCCGGTTCTGGTAAATATGTGTTGCTTACGGTACATGTCCACATCTGATGTCTAAATAATTTACAGGCCACAGGTGCCATCTAACACCTACTGATGACAGCAGAAGGTGCTCATGGGAACTGCAGTGCAGAAAGAAGAACCTGGACAAATGCTTCTGACAGCTGGCCATCTCTGCTGAAAACCTTTTCCTTGACCAATGAGCTGAACCTCCAGACTATCTGTGATATTTGTGAAGCATGCTGAGATATAAATATCTGAAACCATTTCAACACTGTGGCATATGATTTAATATGCAACACATTAATATGTTTATGATACTTTTCGAATTGAAAGATATTTATTTTTTGTTGTAGTCAAAACATATTTAAGTTAAATTGTATATTTAGCATTCAATGGTACCTAGCCAACATAACTTTCCTAATATCATTGAACTGTTAACTGTTGTGGAAAGAAACCAGGTAAACAAACATGTTGGAGGCTGCTGTATTTCTCCTCAGTTATTTCAAGAGGTCTTGATTTTGATGTACCAGCTGGGAATTTCCCATGTTTACCTTGTGTGACATCATTGAGTCCAATAATATCCACGGAAACAATGCTGCCTGGCAACTGAAATAGTCTCTCTCATTTATTCCCTTCTGGGAGGACCAGTAAAAACTGTTGATGTCCAACTTCCAAAGACCAGATCCAAGCCAGAAAATCGCATTTTTACACCTTGATTACACTTGTGAAACTTTGTAATGGTGTAGTGGTTCCCAATCTTGCTTAATTTAAATAACTTTCAGAGGCCTGATGAGGTAACATTATCTACTAATTCACAAGTGTTCAAAATCAACATGATTTTGTGTTTAAATTTTCCTATCTTGTTAATTATCTTACGAACCCTCACAATTATCTTCAGGGTTAAAAATGCTAAAGAAAAGAGAGCAAAGTGAAGCACTGTTTTTTTGGTATGTTGTTGTAATCTATGTCTGTGCAATGCTAATTAGCATTTCAACCTAGCATTGCTCTTTTTCTTTTTTGATTGTATTTATGAAAGGTGGACTGCACGTACCCTCAAAGCCTGTAAATAGCATTCATGAAACATCAGATACAAAAAGGTTTAAAGGCAAATATTTATTTGTGGAGGTAAAATGAGAGTTGCCATCAGTTCCAGTTGAAACAGCCTATATACTTTGTCCGATTTGCCTTGTTGCTACATTGTTATTTTTTTAGTTGGTAATTTGAAAGTGTGAAATTAAAAAAGGAAAATGGTGTTTATATGGAGAGAAAACAAATCAGAAACCAAAATACAACATTTGGAAAGATCTACTTAACAAAGTAACTCACATCAGATGGACACAAACAAAAATGTTAGAAATGCTTTTTGGTGCTATTTTTGTCTTTGTGGCTTGGCTCCTGAAAGAAAATGACTTAACCGCCCTTTCGGGAGGGGCATGTTTCCCAGGGCGACAGTTAGCTGCTCAAAGAGGCAGGTGAGTAGTCATATAATGGTATGTTGACAAGTTGTCTAATGCTGTTCAGCCCGCCAGGAACGCAGGAAAGTGGCCTTAATGGGTTATCACCTCATTCGTCCACTATTTTAACTATGTGTTAACTAGCTGTTCTCAGTCTTTTTAATAGCTGCGGCTGTTGCTGTTGTTGTGTGGATTAACAAAAACACAGTCATGTCTAAGTTTACTTAAACAGTTCAAAGGCATGGCAGCTATGTCTGTTGAAATTTGTTACAAGTCCACTCCTCAGGCACAAATAGCCTCGCTGCTGTTTAGAGCTAACAGTTAGCTTTTCTCCGTGGTGTGAGCAGTCGTTTGGAGTGTTACTAATGTAAGATGACAGGAAAACTTGTGAGTCTCTCCCCCATACCAGCGCCCACTGCTGAGACTCTGTGTGAGTGTGTGTGTTTGTGGCGCTGTGGGGGAGTAGCCAGCAGTGTGTCCAGGCAGTAATCAGGTCGTAAACTCCATCAGGTTCTATTTTCTCTGGAAGACTTTGGAGGGACGAAAGAGGAAGGACGAAGGTGGGCAAGAAGGAAGGAGGCAGTAAAACTCTGGTTAGCTCTGTCAGCTCCCCTTCAATCAACAGTGAGACGGAGGGGGACAGACCAAAGCCAGGGGAATGAGAAGAACATAAAACATACGGGGAGAATGAGGGGGGACGTCAAACAGGTTGGCAGAAAGCGAGAGAGCAGAAGGACAAAAAATATATATGGCTTCATTGGGGTTTAAAAGTATTTGTAAAAATGTTTTATAGAATGTTACAGCCTTCTGTTGTGACAGATGGTTGGAGTTTGACACGTTACAATAAATAAGAATTATTAGACTAGAGTCTGGTGTGGGGCTTCTGTCCACCAGTCACAGCCCTGCATAATCTCAGTCATCACTTGTCTCTAGTTTGTCAGTAGCAGCAGACACATGTGGTGCACGCAAACACAGACACACACACAAACACAGACACATACACTCTGCAGACTGGGGGCGAGGGGACGCAGGGGGTTTGTTTCGAGAAAGCGGGGGCTGACGATAGGTCGAGGCTGTGTGTGTGTGATGATGATGATGCAGAGTAAATGGTATCTGTCAGGTTAGGTGGTGGTCACAGCAACTGTTGTGATGAAAACAGCATTTAATTTTTAGTGAGAGAGACACTGGACTTAATCACACTCTCACACACACACACACACACACACACACACACACACAAGATAACATACACCTGGCCAAAGGGTTTTCTAATCTTCAGCTATCAGAGACATGATCCAGCTGTTCTCGTGTGTGTGTGTGTGTGTGTGTGTGTGTGTGTGTGTGTGTGTGTGTGTGTGTGTGTGTGTGTGTGTGTGTGTGTGTGTGTGTGTGTGTGTGTGTGTGTGTGTGTGTGTGTGTGTGTGTGTGTGTGTGTGTGTGTGTGTGTGTGTGTGTGGGGGGTGTGTGTGGGTGTGTGTGTTTGTGTGTCCATGTTGGAGGACTAATTGTAACTGGACCCAGTCATAAAGCTTTTCAGAGCTTCCTGTTGTGACTGTGCTCCTTTAGGGGGTCACACACTGGTATCCCACACAGTAACCCAAAAAGTCCACAGTATTTCAGTTAACATCATATCAGGCTGAAACTGAATGTTACAGGATTACCCCTCTGTCAGGATGTGTTTTTTGCCAGAAAGCCCACGAGCCTCATTTTAAATTTTTCAGAAGTGCTTTCACGTGTTAAGTTGTGTGAGTGTGTGTGTGTGTGTGTGTGTGTGTGTGTGTGTGTGTGTGTGTGTGTGTGTGTGTGTGTGTGTGTGTGTG